>NC_090025.1:182454269-182606769 GCF_037176765.1 Anolis sagrei
GTGCAAAGATATTTCTGTTTTTTCTAGGTAATTGAAAGAGAAGGGGGTAGGAGATTTTGTTCTTGCAGTCACAGGAAGGTCAACTGTATTAAAAAGTCTCATATTCATCACGACTGGCAGGTTAGAGTGGCCAGGGCAAGGAGAAGTCACAGACAACCATAGAAAGAAAGCAAAGGCAGTCATAGGATTCAAGTCCTGGCCTAAATGAAATTAATTTCAACAGGGATAAATATAAGGTAGGAAAAATAAAATGCACAAATATAGAATATGTGGTATCTGCCTTGACAACAGTATATGTCAAATGGGTCTAGGACTGTTTAGTAGATGACAAGTTAAACATAAGTCTATAGTGTGATGTTGTGGTAAAAAAAAAAACAATTGAAAACTAGATTGCACCAACAGGCATGTTGTATCACGATTGAGAAAAGTAATTGTACTATTCAATTAGGCTTTGGTCAGACCTTGCCTGGAAAATTGTGTCTACTTTCTGTCACAGCACTCAAGAAGGATATTGATTGTGTCCAAGATTTCAAAGGTCTGGAAGTCAAAAACTATAGGTAGCAAGGTATGTTTAGCTTGGAGAAGAGAAGACAGAGACGAGGTGCAATAGCAATGTGTAAATATCTGAAGAGATATGTAGAAGATATAGCAAACTTGTTCCCTGTTGCTAAAAGTACTTAAATATTTGGAACAACTTTGTGATGACAAAAAGTATTCTTTGGTACATGGTAGACCTCCTACTTTGGAGACATTTAAACAGAGATTGAATGGCCATCTTTTGGGAGTGTTTATTTGTGTGTATCAGCATTGCAGGGGAGTCAACTAGATGGCCCTTGCAATCCTTTCCAACACTGTGATTCTGATTCTTCTTTGTTTCCCTTCCTTTTCTTTTGGGGCCCATCTACACAGTACCTAAAACACAGGATTTCCCATGTTAAAAACAACGGTGGCTACATGACATCAGCACAAAATGTGCACTCATTCACTGCAATGGCTGAAAAACACGGGACAAAACATTCCCCTTTTATCCCGATTCCAGCCAAGAAATGTGCATATTTGCATTACTATGTAACCCTGCACTCACCAAATACATGTGATTTCCTTCCCTCCCCACTGTGAAAGCACATGTCTGCTTTCAAAAAGCCTGAAACAGCTGATCAACTGATTGGGCTGTCAAATGGACACACAGCTGATTTAAAGGATGGAGAGCAATTAGAACTCTTTGAAACACTTTATTTTAAACTGTATAGTATTAAACAGAGCTTGAAAAAATGAGAAGGAAGTTTCTTTAAAAAATTCACTCTGTTATGTGCTTAACCTCATATGTGTACATGAGAATCTGTTTATATTTATATTAAAAGTATTTGCATGTGCGCACATACAGTTCAGCATATATATTTTTAAAAAATCTTCTGCTGGATGTCCCCCATCCATTCTCCATCTTGTTCTGACACAGAAGAGGCCTGTGAGGATGGTGGGGGAAGAAATCCCAGTACCCACAGGTCTGTGTGGGGACCAGCAGTCAGGTCCTGGGTTTCTTGTCTTCCCTTTTAAACCTGCGTTTATGTCCTGTCTGGAACCATCCTAGGAATAACATTACCTTGTACCCAGTTGGTTCATTCTCAACTTCAGTAGACTTATTGAATCAATGGCTGGATGGTGAGTCAACATCTAGTGAAATCCAATTGATTCAGTGGGCATACTTTAATTGAGAAAGAACAATAATGCATCATACCCTTTGAACTGAATTAAAACATAGCCTTTCTAACTACTCATATCTCCAAGTTAAGCCAAAATTTCAAGCTGAGGGATGGAAGCTTTAGGATCTAGGCAACTGCAGTTCTGTGAATAAAGGGCTCATACTGGAAATGGGAAAATGTGATCATTCATCTCCATCAGTTCAGTCTATACATGAAAAAGATACATGCAACCTCAGTGCTATGAGTCAATTACATTTGAGAAGAGAGACCAGTTCCAATTAGGATTTAAAACAATTACTTATTCTTCAGGGAGAAGTAAAGAAAAAAATGTCTAATAGGGAAATAACATTGGACTCTATGTACCTGGCCAGGGGGCAGGTTGGATTCATTTATATTTTAAATGTTTATAATTGTCACCACAATATCTAACCATTACAGCACACTCACACATATGCATGCACATACATAGTACAATTAATAATGGATCAAAGTCAAAGTAGATAAGGAGAAGAATTCTGCCGGGGAGGGGGCGTCCGTCCTGGTTTCTGTGCTGTTCATGATTTTTAAGCAGAAAAAAAGCAAGATTTGCAGAGGCCTCCAAACAGAACGAGTTGCCATTTGGAGTATTTGATGTGAACTATTTCTTCATTTCTTTAGGTACAAATGTTATATGCCATCCACTTTTTAAAAAATGCAAAATGATTCAAATTAACAGAAAAAAACCTTTTTCCTAGACAGAGTAATTGAGTGACATCTGTGATAGGGTGAAGTTCAGAAAGTTATGTGACTTTTGAGAGGGGAGGGTGTTTACATTTATTGAAGTGGTCTGAAAGCTCCCTCTTCTTGATTTTTTTGCAGGGGGTGGGGAGAGAAATTTTACGGTAAGGGGTGCTCCAAGCAACTATAAACCATCAGCAATATGTAGTTGTTTGAGTTTAGGACTGGGGCTCCGTGAAACCAAGTCCTGTTCAGCCATCCCATCATAGGACAATGAGGGACCTCTGAGAAAAGCCATTTGATATAGAATCATAGAGTTGAAAGATAACACAAGGGCCATCAGTTCCATCCTGGAAATGATTCTACACAATCCCTTAGTTGGCTATACATTTTAGAATTAATGCAACCACTTCAGTTATCATGGCTAAATGCAATGGAAACTTTGTGTTTGTTTTGGTAAGGCACCAGCACTCTTTGGCAGAGTGCTGCCATGACACCTGATTCTACCTTCAATGGGTCACTTTGGAAGCCATTGTTGTCCAAGACTGACATATAAGCCAGTTCAATGCAGTTAATCTGCATTCTGAAAATGCATTATATGGTAGTGAAGATGCTGTCAAGCAATTTAGAATGGCTGTGGATCCAAGCTGATGTGGGTTTAGCCCGGTGAGAAAGAGAAGCCAATATTTCAGAGTAAATTTCACCAAGTTGAAGCAGAAGCCACCAATATTTTTATTTAATTTCAGCTGAAAGTGATGCCAGCTTGCGGTAGCCCAATGAAAGACAGCTGAGATACATAACACAGTAAAGCATGTACTTTTATACACTTTTCAGGTTCAAAATTGCCATCACCTAGCTTTGCCATGCTTGGCTGAGCCAGCATGATGTCAGCAGGGGCTTTCTGGAGAGGGGGGAGTTTTGGTGTGCCTCCTCCAATGAGAGAGTGCCACCTGTCTTTGATGTAAATTTCCCTCTGTCCAATGGTTGAAGAGGGGCTGGCAGGTCTTAGCACAATGGATGAAATGATGACTGATGGTAGGATTAAATATCCCCGTTGTGTGGGCACAATGACCCTGATGGGTCTCCCAAAACCTTTATTGTTCCTTTTGATTCCAGTTCCTGATTAAGCCCAATTGCCCAACCACCAGACTTCCTTGTAAATTTGAACAGAAAATATTGTTCATAGAAATGTCCAATGGCTGGGAATAACAAAGGGGGAGAATAGTCTTTCCAAAGACAGTGGCATGATTATTCCTTGACTGGAAACCTCATGCGGGGATGGCAAAAGTTGTATTTTGTCCAAGCAGTGACACATTGGAAGGGTGGACCATCCGTCTCCTATTATCCTTTGCATCACCTCAAGTTGTTTGGGTTCCATTGAGGTAGCTGATGGATCCAATCAAATGCAAATGCAGCTTGGCAAGATATTGACAAATCTTCCCAGGACAAAGAAGTGCAGGCAAAAGGTTATTGCACACTTCAACTGGTGACTTCTTCAATAATTTCATAAAGTGATATAAAGCATAGACAAGATTATACATATACACAGATGAGGGGCTGTGGTTGGAGAGGTACTCAATTCTGGAGGCCTGGTCCTTACAGGTTAGGGGTACACATACAGATTGGGGTACATAAGGCTTCCGAGGGGC
This sequence comes from Anolis sagrei, assembly GCF_037176765.1. Classification (NCBI taxonomy): domain Eukaryota; kingdom Metazoa; phylum Chordata; class Lepidosauria; order Squamata; family Anolidae; genus Anolis; species Anolis sagrei. The sequence continues at coordinate 182,458,336 of NC_090025.1, forward strand.
TCCTATCTCCCTGGGTCCTCTTATGGGGAAGAAAAATATGAAATTATAGAAAAGAATAATGAGAAATCTACTTGAAGTTCCCAGAAAGGCAAGGACATCTAGACTCTAGATGGGCTGACATAGGTGATGGGACAGGGAATTCAGCACAGGGGAGGGAATTATGGTTTAGGTAGTTGATGGAAGAGGGAGAGAGAGAAAGAGTGGAAATGAATGGCAAAGAAAAAAGGAAGCTAAATGGGTCTTGGGATTTTTTGAAAGACTTTCTGGTGGATGATGGTTTAGAGATATATGTATGTGTATTTTGGTAAGATATGTTTTAGTCCAGCATCATTAAAGGCGATTCAAAGATTATACAGAGAAGCAGAATAGGCAGAAATATACATTCTTAGATTTGAGAAATAAGGGCAAGATTATAAAATATATTCTTTACTTGGTGTTTCCCCTTTTGCTAGCCTTAGCCTAGAAATGTAAATTTTCCTCAGCTCAGCCTTGGAGTTCTTATTGTTTGAGACCCATAGACTGGCATAGGAAACAATTAACAGTCATTATCTCATGGCTCAGACTGTTTGCTTAGAGCAAGCAGAGCAAGGTCAAATGCCTTTTGTACCATGGGTACCAGTACCCATGTTACCTATGCATACCTGCTGTAAATATATAAAATATAAAATATAAAACTTTAGTCAGACATACATAGATTTAACATGGAAAGGGGTTCTTGTTGTGGTTGATGGTCCCTTTGCAAATTGGCCAAGACTCAACCCTTATATCATTCTAGACTGGTTCCTTGGCAAAAAAAATTATGACAATTTCTCTGATTATAAACTATATTAGAAGGGGGGGGTTACCCTTTACATAGATGTGACCAATGCTACCCTACTGCTGCCCAAAGAATATGAACACAGATATCAAAGAGAAGTCTTTCACCCAATCTACCATATATTATTATACATGATGATGTAGTGCATCACAGAAGATGCAAAATAGCATAAATTGTAGGGAAGCATCTCTTTGGAATGTCTGTGTTAAGCTTCTTAGATGATTTCAGTAATGTCTGAATTTTCATGGCACTAGAGCAGAGTTCAAGTTCTTGTTTGAAGAAACAAAGGAATAAAAGTCCAGTCAAACTACAGTAATTTTTCCCCTAGCAGATATTGTGTCGTCATGCCTGGGGCTATAACTCTTAATGAGAGAGGCATGGACATGGCATCTTTCCACAGGGGATTGCTTCTTGCCCTCCTATAGGAAACTGGAACTCCCAATGACCAAAACACAACAGATAACTCAAAATGGTATTTATTGTTCACAATGAGTTATCTTTCTCAGGCATAAGCTTGATGTTCCAACAGGGATAAAGGAAATATACTTTACAGTCTCTGAAGTCCAAAGGGGATTGTAGCTGAGAAGCTTTTCCTGTTTCCTCTTTCCTCAATGGCTGTGAATGCCAGAGCAAACCACAACCCCAGTTCAAATGGCCTATGTTTAAAGACTCAGGATCTTCCTCTGGTGCCAAAAGACTCAGGATCTTCCTCTGGTGCCAAAAGAACTGGTTTGAAGGTGCTTGAGACTTCCAACATCGTTCAGGTTGGTCTGAACATGAAGCATAAGTCTCAAGGGTAAAAAACCTCACAACTGGTGCTGAGAGGTAATTTAAGCAGGGGCTTTTAGAGCCAAGTCTCTTACTCACGTCCATCCAATAGAAACTCTGATGGCAGAATGAAAAAGGGAAGCACTCCCCTCCTCCAGGAAGAGGTGGAGCCAAACAATACTGATTGACAGCTATAAGTAACCAATCCATCCAACTATACATAAGCAGGGTAAAAAGGCAGGATTAAGCATGATACAACAGTTTAAATCTTGCAACTAACAGTTCTACACATAGGTGGCGCTACTCGTGCCATCACAGATATCTTGGAATGTTTGCCTTGGAAGAAAACATACCAAATGCTTAAGTACACACAACAAATTGTCAGTTTCTTTTGTGAAAGCCCCATTACAGTTTGGGCTATATAACATGATTAGGGTTGCCCAATTAGAACTATCTCAGGTCCTGAGATTTCAGAGCCAAAACTTGAAATCAAGTTGTTGTGATGTTGTGGAGAATGATCCCTGATGAAGTTATGAGGAAGAGTTCCTGATGATGTTATTAAATATGATACTTTAAGCATCAACCACAATTGTATTGGACCAGTCAAATACAAGCTAACAGATGAGGAAAATAAAACATGCACATTTGGAGGCACTTCCTGAGATTCCTTCCCTGAATCCCCGTGATTCCACCCCTGAATCCTAAAGACTATTAAAGAGAGGCCACGTCCTGAGACCATGGAATCCCAAACATGGGCGTTTTCTCTGTTCATCACTTCTTAAGCAACATCTCAACGATTAAGCTTTCCATGATTGTAGTCTAAAAATATTAGACCTCTTTTCTTTTGCTCCATAAACTTTGTTGGCAGGGCCAACTAACGTGCTGTCATTGGTCTCTGTTAATTAGAGCATGTACAACTGAAAACCAGCAGCCCCAATATGCCAAAGTAGAGCATGTTCTCCTTACCATGGTGTCTCATGTGATAAGTGGTGCGTTTCCTCAGTGGGTGCACATTGCTTACATTTTAGAGCTATTAAACCAGGATAATTATGGAACAATCTAGGCAATGTTCAATAGCCCATGCAGATGCCTGACAGGGCATGTTTTCTCTTAATTAGGAATTTGAATGCCTAATGCTTGTATATTAATGGAAATAATTGGATAGATGTTTTACATTTTCTTCACTTTTGCTGACAACCAAGCAAGGGACTGCATGAATCAATGCACCTTGCTAAACCAGTTCCTTTTATTTCTGCATCCCGGGCAATCTAATGTGGTTAAGTGGGTCCTTTCAGGGAATTGATGCTCTGGCCTAGCATTTTAAATTGGGCATTGTAGAACATCAAAAATCTATTGAGGGCTTCACACCAAAGAATGCATTGTTCTTGGTAGATTAAATTGCCACTGGGATGAATGTAATCACTTATTTGCAAAGAAAACAAAAGAAAACTACACAAAAACTTGCAATGAAATGTGTGGAATGTTCCCGTTCCCTCTCCCAGCCTGCTAGTCAGGTCATTCTTCATTCTGTGCCCTCTTCCATCAGGTTGCTGATTTTTTCCCCCTGCAGTTGTCTATCAGAACTATATGGTTTGGCTACTGAGCATTCTCAGTTACTGGAGCAGGAGACAGGTGGGATGGAGGGGTAAGGCTACGGATGTAAGTCCCCATCTACACTTGAATGCATACATGTGGGCTTCATGCTCTCATGCTCTATCTCACTATTTCATAGCACTTTAAACAAGGCCCCGGTGGTGCAGTGGGTTAAACCCCTGTGCCGGCAGGACTGAAGACCGACAGGTCGCAGGTTCGAATCCGGGGAGAGGCGGATGAACTCCCTCTATCAGCTCCAGCTCCTCATGTGGGGACATGAGAGAAGCCTCCCACGAGGATGATAAAAACATCAAATCATCCAGGTGTCCCCTAGGCAACGTCCTTGCAGACGGCCAATTCTCTCTCACCAGGAGTCACTCCTGACATGACAAAAAAAATAGCACTTTAAGAAGGTTACTTTACTCTGTGTATAGTTTGTATCTGTGGGGTATGCATTTTTACCATTGAAACAGGGAACCATGGATAATGAACAATATAAATAGGGATGACTTATTCTGGAAGATATGACAGAGTCACCTTGGAGGACCTAGAAAATTCCTAGAGCCAGCCTTCTTTTTCCTTCTGCCTCCAGACTGTAAATCCTTTCCCCAACAATGCATCCCCTCTTTCTCTTCTGCTGCCAGATTTAAACCCCCTTTCCAATGACTCACCTCTTCTCATCTTCTTGCCCCCTCTCCTTCAGCTGCCAAAATTTAAACCCATTTCCCACAACTTCTCCTCACCTCTTCTGCTGTCAGATTTTAAACCCTTTCTCAGTGATTGACCTCCTCCTTTCTCTTCTTTTGCTTCCAAATTTTAAACTTTCCCAAACAAGCCACATCTTTGACTCACTCCTGCTACCAGATTTTAAACACTGGAAAGAAGCAACATGATAGATTGGTGGGAAAGGATTGTGAAAGAAGCAACACGATAGATTGGTGGGAAATGAGTTTAATTGTGTATTTGTGTATGTATGTGTGTGTGTTGTACAATGTATTGTTTTCAGTTATGTCTGCTTTAACTTTTGTAAGCTGTCTTGAGTCACAGAGGTGGAATACAAATACCAGCATCAGCATCCATGGGCCATGTTAAATCCAAGAATTTCCCTTTTTTAAAAAACGAAGTCAACTTCCAGGTTACTTCCTGCTTTGAGAAAGGGTTCTTCTGGACTAAAAATGTCACCTGTGATCCACAAAACCAAACCGATCTGCCACCAATGCTACAGGGAGCACTTAGGCATCAACCAGAGCCCAGTTTTTGGGATTTCATAGAATCATAAAGTTGGAAGAGGCCCCAAGGGCCATCCATTCCAACTTCCTGCCATGCAGGAAAACACAGTCAAAGAACCCATAACAGATGGCCATTCAGCCTCTGCTTACAAACCTCAAGAGAAGGATACTCTACCATGCTCTGAGGCAGCATATCCCATAGCTAAACAGCTTGTACCATCAGGAAATTCTTCCTAATATTTAGGTGGATTCTTTTTTCCTGCAATTTGAATCCATTGCTCCATGTCCCAGTCTACAGAGCAGTAGAAAACAAGTTTGGCCCACCTCAATGCAATATCTTTCAAATATTTAAACATGGTTATCATATACCCTCTCAGCCTTCATATACTTGGTTATCATATACCCTCTCAGCCTTCAATACTAAACATATCCTGCTCCCTAAACCATTTCTCATAAGCTTGGTTTCCAAACCTTTGAACATTTTGGTTTTCACTTTCACAATGATTGATATAAAGAATATAAAAGTTACAACTGCATTCTCCCCAAAAATGTCATTGTCCCTTAATAAGTTGCAATCTTAATGAAGCTTCAGTGTGGTTTAATTACAGCAAAACAATAGCCTGTTATCTCTGTGTTCTAGATGACCGTTGTCACCTGAGATTCCTTAATGACCATTATTTCCATTAAAAGCCTCATTAATTTGAATACAAGACAAATTGGAATCGGTACAAGTTAATAATTATTTATTCTCATATATATGCCAAAGGTAGATCATAAACCCAGAAATTGTTTAGATTTAGAATGGTTTTCAGAAACGAGTGTTTATGTCATTACTATTTAGAATGAAAACTCCTTTAATAGGAACAAATTGCTTCCTGTTAGTACCAGCAGGCATAATAACCTATTTCCATAAACAGTTTTTGGGGGAAAAAATCTTAATGAACAAAGCCCTCCAGATATCTTATGGAAATCAGTCCGTATTGTGAAAAAGAGGGGTCTCACCAATTGTGTTGTTGTTGCTTAGCATTTCGTTTGGAGTGCAGAATTGTTTTGTTTCTTTTACATAGAGGATAAATATGCTCTTTAGAATGAAAGCACAAGAAAAATAACACTTGTTTTTCTTTACAGATTTTGTTGTTCAATGAACTGGTTCTTACAAGTTTTTAAAAGTTCTGGTATAGAAGGAATGAACGAAGGAAGACTTAGACATGATTTCAATTATCCATATTTTCATGAATTCACGTGGGTCAGGGCCTACCAAACTAAGTCCCGTGAGCCGGATGCAGTCCTCCAAGGTCATTACCAGCCCCCCTGCCCTAAACGTTAGACTTAAGGTCACCCTTGGCTCCTCCACCTTGTGTGAAGGCACACAGCAACAACAATCCTAACTAACCTGACTCTCTCATCAGCCAAAAGCAGGCCCACGCTTCCCATTGTATGTTGGTTAAAATTGTTCTTCATTTCTTTTGTATTTTTTTTTTTGCACTACAAATAAGATATGTGCTGTATGAATCAAAATTCATTCATGGTTTTTTTTTTCAAACTATAGTCCAGCCCCTCAACAGTCTGAAGGACTAGTAACCAGCCCTCTGCTTGAAAAGTTTGAGGACCCCTAAGTTAGGGCTTCCCTTGCAAGCTGCACCTCTTCTCACTACTTCCATCACTTGTCTCATACGGTTTGCTATTATCTGTTCAGATATTCATACAAACTCTGAGATTGTATCCCTCACACATATGTGGGACGTACTGTATACAGTTTCAGCAACCAAAGAAAATGGACAAAGTTGCCAAATCACTGCCAACACAACAAATGGCAGAAATCTAGGTTTCAATTATTCCTACTGTCCCACTTACTGAAATGAGCCAGTCATGTAGCTGTGTTGCTCACCATCTTATAGTGCTGTTGTTTGGAGTAAAAAAAAAAGACAATGGCTAAGTGCCATGCTCATATAGACAAGCCCACTAACCCAAGGCAGACAAGAAATTGCTCCTTGGTGACCACATGACATCCAGGGACTTCAAATTCATAACATAGGTCAAATCTTGTCATTTCTGGTCCTAACTGGATCCAGTATAATTGCTAGGAGTAGTTGAACCCTCAAAGGGCTTTCTTGGGGTGGGGAAGGTAGATTTTTATCATATTTCTACATGCAGTAATGATATAAAGCTCTAGTCCAAATGGTTCATCTGGAATATGATTCCATATTTCAACTGTTATTGCCCATAGTTCCACCTCCTTAATTTCATTTCTTCTATGTAAACACATAATGATTGAAATAGTAGATAAATACTTAATTTGTTGTTTTTTTTTTGTTTTCTTTGTGTCAGGAGCGACATGAGAAACTACAAGTCACTTCTGATGTGAGAGAATTGACCGCCTGCAAGGACATAGCCCAGGGGATGCCCAGATGTGCACCATCCCGTCATTTCTGACTTACAGTTTCTTTGAGGTGAACGTAACATGAGGGGTTCTTGACAAAAAATTGTCCTGAGTGGGCTTGCCATTACTTTTCTTCAAGTCTGAGAGTATGTGACATGCCCAAGGTCAGTCACATTTCAACAGCCAAGCAGGGATTTGAACCCTGTCCTCCAAGAGTAGAACCACTCCTCCATACAGGTTCTGTCTCATGAATGTGGCTGGACTGGCTACATTGTCCCAATGTCCAATCACATCTCCCAAAGCAGTTACTTTATTCTCAACTTAAGAACATAAAACAGAATGTTGATAGACAACAAAAGAGATTTAAATATGAGCTTAAAGCTAACCATTAATAATGCGATATAAACACTGAGAATTGGGAAGCCCTGGCACTGAAGTGTTTTAACTGAAGGTCACCTATTACCAACAGTGCTATGGATTTTGAAGAGGCATTAATACAGGGCAAAAGGAAGGAACGAGCCAAGATGAAGAGAAACCAAGCAAACTCTTGTTGTAACTTTTTTGCATCTGGAAATTTTATGTCCTCAATGTGAAAGAACATGCAGATCCAGAACAGGTCTTCACAGTCATTTAGGATCCACCACCAAGACTCTACCTCTGGAAAACAATCATACTCAGCGACAAGTGACCGCCTGCGATAAGATGACTCGTTCTTTCTATAACTTAAAAAAATCTCTATCCGAACAGCAAATTGAACCTTAGAGGAAATTTCCACAAAGAGCTATGCATAGAAATCAATCATAATTACATTTGATGCAGGCTGCAGCTGTTTATAATTGTGGTTTCTCCCAGAGTTATTACCCTCCCACCTTCCACCTCCATATATATGAAATGTGCTGCTGGGGAAATGGTTTAATAGGATTATAATTCTCTTGCAACTCACCACAATGGAGCAGTTGAGATCTTGTTTAAAGTATTCCATTTTGAAAAACTAGAAAGCTAATTTTTGGGGGGACTGTTATATTTGTTGTGGGTAAAAGTTTAATTACATTACCTGTAAATATTCTGCATCTTTTCTAGTAAAGCTATCAATGCACAGACATTATGGGTTTCTGCTGGAAAATCTACACACACACACATGCTCTATTCTTGATGTATTCGCTTATCTCATATATGGCAATATTTCAAAGACCTCTTTGGCCAAGCAACATTAGAGTGTGGCAAAATGGCAAAAGTTATTAATGGGGAAAGATACATAATCTAGGAAGAGTGGTAGCAGTTTGCTTCTGCCGGATTCTATGGGGATGGATAAGATTTCACTCCTCTTCTCCCCTGATGAGTTGAGTGCAAATTACTCTGGCACTTTAAACTCAGATTTCCGAAATTATGGTAAACCAGGGATAAGGGGGGAACCTGGGAGAATGAAAGAAACTGGGACATTTTAACAGCAACCGTAAACATAGGGTTGCTGAGGATTAATTGAAATTGTCTTTGCCAAATTTAGACAGTTGGAGTGTATCTTAACTGGAAAACAAAATTGGGTCTGAAGTTTGCAATTGCCACAACAACTCACTGACTAGTCTTATTCCATGAGGATAGACAGCAGTATCTTCCTATTTTCTTCTTTTAGCTGCTTGACTGTCTTACGACATGTCATTTACAAACCTTATGCCAAATAAAATATATTCATCTTTTAGATTGCAGAATTGTTATTGTGTTTGCAATAGTACACAGAAAAAGAATATAGGCAATATAAGTAAAACATAAACTCACACTTTGCTAAGCTAGCTTTGGAAATAGCTGAAAATTTAAACTTTATTAAGAGCCCTTCCAGACATAGCAGAAACCTGGGAGGAAGCAGGTTAAATAACCCGCTTCCTCCCAGGTTTCTGTCCCTACTCCAAGCGCAAACCCCAGACTTTCCCCTGAGGTCTGTTGGAAACTAGGAAATTTGGGTTTCTATATCTGTGGCCATATAGCCCGAGAAACCCACAACCCAGTGATTCTGGCCTTGAAAGCCTTCGACAATCCCTTGCAACAAATTGTTATAGGAGAAAGCAACAAACTGCCAAAAATGGCTTGGAGATTTTAGATCATTGTCTGAAGATACCAGGTGCCTATTTAGCTCAGTGTCTCCTTCTTAATAATGAAAGGAAACTGCACCATTTCTTCTTGTTTCTTCCATCAGCCATTGCAACTACCTACAAGGAAGTAGGGCTATCTTTGTTTCAATCCTCTAGCTCCTTGAACTCAGATGATCATTATCAGGAGCTTCAGATTCCTGGCAACATGCCTCTTTCTCTCCATGAACATCATCCAACTCCAAAGGGTGAGTTATGACACTTGTACTCATGCAGATGATCCCTGATAAAGTGAGGGGGTAGGGATGGAGTTATTATTGTGGCAATAAGTAATGGTCATGAATATGAAATGGCTATGCATAAATCTAGGCATCTTGTGGTATGTGACATAAACTTAGCTACATAACAGAAGTGCTAAGATATCCTGTTAGGAAACTACATGGCAAGAGTATCTTGCTGTACATCGGTTGGCAAGACCCAGAAGCCTTAAGTAGAGCCAAACACAAGATAAAGAGTTCAAACACAGCTTTATTATACAAAAATAGTCTTTGTAAGCACTTAACTTCAGTGCAGAGAGTCAGAGAAGCAATTTGGCATAAAAAACAAAGCGATACCAACAACAACAAAATATAACCCGGATTATAACGCTGTTTAATCTGGGTTAAACACAAAGTTCAGCAATCTGCTTCAGAGTTTTCACAGTTCAAAAACACAGTCACAAAAGGTAGAAAACAAAGTCCCAAAACAATGCAATGTCCAATCACGAAGTTAGCAAGGGTTTAAGTCCAAAAGCCAAAAGCATTGGTCAAACCGGTCCGTGGTCAAGCCGTAGAGTAATGTAAAGACTGGAACGCAGGAATCTGTAGTCCAAGGACCCAAGCTCGAGAGTTGGCAGTAACAAAGATTTATGTCCCATAAAGACACTTTGCCTTCTGCAAAGAGCCATACATTCTGAACCCACTTTTATCCTACAGCTCCCCATTAGAGGATGATGAGCTCCCCACCCTTTCCTCATCACTCTCAGCTGCCTCCATCCCTGCAGCTGAACCCGAGCACCCATCTCTCCACCACTGCCAGCGTCTGCCAAGACTTAGATCTTGCCAAGTGCTCCCTGGTTGCCAATCCTCTGTGAACCCCTCAAATTCATCACTGGAGGTGTGTTGGTTACAAATGTCCCTAATCTGTTGAACACGGATCCAATCCAGCTCCTCCTCTCCCGTATCACTCCCAGACCCATCACTCCTTTCAAACCCCATGAAATCCTCGTCATCTGTAGGAGTGCTAAGTATTTCCCGGATGCGCTTCCTCTGAAGCGCCTCATCGGACTTTGGATCGCGAGTAGCCCTCTTTACTCCCCTGCTCTCCTCCCCATCCCCCATTTCGCAATCGGATAAGCCCTCAAACGTGTCAGAATCACTTGGGGCCATGATTATTTCCCTAATGCGTTTCCGCTGTTGTTCCTCCTCTAACTCCTGCGCAGACCTCTTCTCCCTTCTACCAGTAGTAGGAACGTTACCATCACCCTGAACTACAACATTGGTTTCACTGTACATTGACTAACATGAAGAAAAGGGGGTGATTATGCATACAATTGAATGTGGTATCTCACAATATTGATGGATCCTTTTCCCACTTGGAAGAAGCATTTTTGGTAAAGTGCCTCATCACATGACCAGATATGTTTCTAGCCTGTGGCATTGTGCAACTTATTATACCATAAAGTGATTCAATTGATGCAGTACTGTATGAAGTAATCAAAGAACTACTTGATTAGATGGAATAGGGCCAATACTGATGCCTCTTTTGGCAATTTGGGCCTAAATGGAGATGCAAACCAGCTTCTTCTCAAATATCTGTGTGTGAAACCAAAACTAATTGGAGACATCTAAAAACAATAAATAAAAAGGGTGATCTTAGCAGAGGCAGGGAAGCAATATGGTGGTGTGAAGTGTGTGTGTGTGTGTTTGTAGGTGGGGGGTGGTGGTGGAAATAAATAAAAAGGTATCTTGGTATATCCAGTCCCCATCTTATGATCCAAGAGAAGGTAGCTGCAGGTGCTTAGGGCTTTAGAAACTGCTGAAGGGACGAAAGACCACGGCGTTGGCTCCAGGTTAGCTCTTATGATCAACTATTCTTTTTATCTTCCCCAGAAAGACCACCTCTATCTTTTGTTGGAAAGGGAGAAGGAGGAGGAGAGGGCGGGGAGAAGGGGGTGCCAAAAAAGGAGCCAGGGTGTTTGATTTCTAATAGGAGGTGGATTTCCTCTGAAGAGGAGCCTGTAGCAATCAGGGAGAGCAGATTAAGTTAAGCAGACTTGGGGAGCAAGGTAAAATGGAAGGGGAGAATGCATTTTTTATGTCACGTTATTTAAAGCACGAACGGCTTTTCAAAAAAAAAAAGGTGTGCGTGAGCATTGAAGGGGGAGACCTGATGGTCTGTTTTGTGTTTAGACCTATACAAACTCCCCACCCTTTTTTTCACACATTTTTTTTCCGCCTGCTCTCCCTTTTTCTTTGTTTATCTCCTGAGAGATAACCACATGTGTACAATACAAAGAAATCCAGTCATAAAAGCCTCGGCCTGCTGGCTTCCCCGAGGACCAATTAATGGTGTTCCAAATCTTGTGGGCAGGCAGATAAAAAGGATACAGAGAGAGGGAAAGAGAAAGAGAGAGAGAAAGAAGGGGGAGTAGATGAATACTCAGCCAGCGCAAGGCAGCCCTTTTTTCAGCGGCTGGCTTGGAACTTCTTTAGGTATTCTTATCCAACTTATAGGAGATTTGGCTTTCTCCCTGCCCCCTCCCTCCCCACAGTCCTAACGTGAACAGAGGGAGATATAACACTTGAAAATATCAATTAGGCTGAAAAAAGTGTGTGAGGAAAAAAAAAACAAGCCAATGAAATACCCAGTTTGAGCAGAGAGAAGGGAAAAGGAACAGGGAGGGAGGTGTTTCCCAGTGCTTCTTTCATAAATCTGCACACGTATCGATAGCTGCTTAAGTTTTCCTTATCATTTGTAATCTTGGCATTGGACAGATGAGTCTCAATGTGAAGGTGCTTTGTAGTGCAACCCGCTCCCACTCCCTCCTGCCTCTCTCACCCCCTATGAATCCATGGGCCTTTGAATCGCAACCGGGTGGCACTTTGAAATCAGGAGTTGAAAGTGTTTGACATGGAAAGGGGAAGCATGAAAGTCTGCTTCTTTGAACCTTTTTTTTCTTTTCAAAGTCTTCCCGAAAGTACAGGGAGGACAATAACAGGTCCAAGTTTAGGGGCTATCTAGGTAGAGAGAGGGATTCTGCGGTGATGAAGTTTTGAAATCTTTTGCTAGTAGTAATTTCCTATAATGATTTCCCTATCCAACAATGCCCAGCTCCATTTAAAGATACACGTGGAATGGCAAACGTGTGCTTTCCAATTTCCTTCCCCTTCCAATTGTGATTAATTAGGAGTGTAAAAGGTTCTATAAAAGAAACGGGAAGGGGATTTGGTAGAAAATGCAATGGTCAATATTATTGTGCGCCTTGCCACTCATTGGAAAGAAATCCTCGTTTCTGCCCCTCCCTCCTCATCGGATTTTGTTTTCCAATTAAATGTTGCCAGATGCACAGCAAATGTGAGTTGTGCATGAAATGTGTCCAGCTGTTGCGTCAAAATTTGAAGCAGGCCTCTCTAGGCTCACTGTCTCTCACCTGTTTAGGGTCAGGAGGGCAAATTAGCAAATGTGCCAGCTGCCAAGATTCGCTTGAATTGTTTCTACCTGTTTGAAAGACCAAAGGAAGGATGGCTGGATGACGGATCATTGCAAAGCTAGAACATATTTTCAATGCAAGTTAGTCATTTCTCTTTCAGATGGGGACTTTTTTTTTAATTTAGAGATCATAGGCCCAGAAAGATAGCAGAAGGAGCTAGGTCTGGTCCAAGATAGACTGGGGTGGAGGAGTCAAGTGTGACAGCCTGGCAAGCAAAGTGCAGAATACCCAGATTTATCAAGCTATTTTGTTGCGTTGATGGCCTCTCCCCATTTTTAGCAGCAAGCCAATTTTGGCCTAGAGAGCTCATGAGGGCCAGTAGTTATATTATTGGACCTGGACTGGGAAATTCTATTTCCTATTGAGCCATGAAAGAGATAACTTGAGGTTGTCATTCTATTTCAGCCTGGCCTTGCTCATAAGGATAAAAGTGAGCAGAAGTGAATCTCCATATGCTACTTGAAGCTCACTGAAAAGCTATAACACAACCCACCATTTGCTGACTTTTCATGAGCTCTAAAATATGCTCCTGCAACAGCAGCCTCTCTCTCTAATACCAGAACTAGTCTTGGAAGAATTGTTACTGGGTTGAGCAACTGACCTTGCCTACTGCTGTAGTTCACTTCCAGGTCATTCCCAACTAGAGGGCTGAATGTTAGGTTCCTGCACATTATGAGGTTATAGCACTATGATTGCTTTTATGTCATGAAAGGGAAGGTCAACCACCAGTATATGCCGCTGTGGTGGCAACACGGGAGGCTTCCTGTGTCACTATACAGATCAACAGGGGGAATCTGGGTGGCTGCCACTTCCCGCCGTAGGATTGGATGACGGACGAGTCAGGTGATGCAGGGCCTGGGGTTCCCCATGACCCCCCAAAAGCACAACCAGATTCACCATGATGCATGGCCATTCCAATAGGAAGTCTGATGGCTTAGTGACCTCTAGTGCCTCACCAAGTGCAAGTCCTAGAAATTCATAGAATGGAATTGTGACAGGTAAAGTAGAATCACATAGTAGAAGAGGGAATGCTCTCCTGTAGACCTCTAGAGATATTGGTCTTTGTCATTAAACATTAGTCATTGTATCCCAGACTTATGAAGGGTACCATGTTGCCTAACCATAGAAAGAATATTATTTCAAAATGGGTAGATTTTGGGTAGATTTTGGTAATTTAAGGTTTTTTTAAAAAAACTTAAATTCTATCCACTCTAAGTGATTAGCAAGCCTGTGAGTTTCACTGTCTCCTAATTCAAATGCTATGATTTTTTAAAAAATAAATTATAATTAAATAATGAACAAAAACAAAAGTTTTGACTGATCCTAATGAGGTGTGCTTTCTCCCACACTATTTTTTACACCTTTCAATAAATTAGTGTACAGAACTGAAATAAAATACTTGCCTATTCCTTGTCAGGAGGGTAGATGTAATCTTTTTAAGTTCAGTTCAGTTCAGAATTCGCTTTGATTGCAGGTGCAACTACAACTCCCAGGTCTCTGGGTCTATTTCCCCCAAACCTCTCCAGTATTTTTGATTGGTCATGGGAGTTCTGAATGCCAAGTTTGGTCAAATTCCATTGTTGGTGCAATTCAGAATACTCTTTGATTTTAAGTGCAACTGCAACTCCCAAATGTCTGGGTCTATTTTCCCCAAACATCTCCAATATTTTCTGTTGGTTATCAGAGTTCTATATGCTAAGTTTGGTCCAGGTCTGTAATTTGTGAGGATCTTGGTGGTCTGTGAAAGTCAGAGCTGAATCAGTTGAAGGTAGACTTCTGGTGGCTTCCAATTGGGGGTGGGTGGAGTGGGTAGCAGTCCTGGTAGCCCTCTGATTGGGGGCATAAAATTAGTACTAGTACCCATAAAATTGTCTACCCCTGTCCTAGAAATACATAGGCGAGGCTTTGATGTCATGGCTTGCATTTGTTTCCCGATAAGTAACTTCACTACAGATATACAAACACACACACACACACACTTGTGTTAAAGAGGAAAGTATTGCCTTCCATCCACGCCCCTGTCTCCTTTGGCATCTTCTCATTTCTGCTCTCTTTTTTAACCGGGAAGACAAATTTCTCCCTGAACCATGTGGCAATCATCTTACACTCTGAAGCATGAAATTCCATCATCATTATCCTGGCATGAATGATTGTACAGATGTTATGTGGCCATAAAGTTTATCCAGCCCTTTAAAAAATACAGCCGCCAGCATATGACTTGATGACCTCTTGCAACAGTTTTGTTCCACAGGTTTCCTATCCTTGGCGGTAACATTTTCTCTTTATTGCTTATAAACACAGCTCTTTAAGAGAGAGGCTCACATGAAAATTTCATGCTTAAGAACTAGAGTAGATTTGAAGAGAAAGTAAAGAGCAGAAAGATACCCAGTGAAACTCTTTTTCCTTACGATCCAAAACTATTTTTCTTTTATAAGCCAGTTTTCCCTAAATATTCTTTTTATTTTATACGTGCTAACACCTGCCCAAATGGAATGGAGATTTGGAAGTGCTTGGCATGGGGCAGAATTCACAACACATTACATGTAAATTAGTTACTTGTAAGGAATCTGTGTATGTGCATGTGCATGTGTGCATATTAGAAGTGAGGATGCAACGGAGGTGAAGAATAGGTATTCCTCTTCTAAAATGTTTGGGACCAGAAGTTGGATTTGGTTGTGTTTTTTGGGGGGACTTCAAATGTTTTCACATTTTGAAATACTGGTATTTGTACAGTGTTTCTCCTTCCCTCTTTCCCTTTCCTTTCCTCCCCTTTATCTCTTATTTTATGGAAGCTGTACTTAAATGCAGCTGGCAAACCAGGTTATCAAATCTGAATTCAATCTATGTGGACATAACACCAAGGGTCCACCTACACTATAGCATTAATGCAGTTTGATACCACTAATTGCCATGGCTCAGTGCTGTGGAATTATGAGAGTTGTAGTCCAAAATCTATAATGAAGAGTTCCTACTCCAAACTTCTTCAGTTTGAACTGCATCCCTCGCACTATAAAGTAAGTCTAAGGGATTGAGCTTCCAGGGTGTGTCCCATCTTCTCTTGGTGTGTCTAGGGAAAACTTGCCGGTAAGCCCCTGTCCACCAAAGAAATATCTAATGTCTCTCTCACACAGCAGGGACATGCCAAAGGCATTCTAAGCTCTTAAGTAATAGTGTGATCTCCAGAGATCAACGTCATCTCTTCCCCAGATGGCTTAGCACTTTTCCAGAGAGATGCAAACTCTGTAAATTTCAAAGCAGCCCAATCCAAATCCCTTTCCAGTTTTGTGGCAGGATTTTTAATTGAGAGATCCCAAGGGCCCCTCCAGCATATTTTTGGTCTTGTTTGATATCAAACACAACAGAACATTTGCCTTATTGTAAAAAAAATCTTTTTTAAGTGTCTTCACAACCTAAATAATTCTCACTGTCTTGGAATTTCAAGCGGTATGATGAGGTGTGCATTCTCTCTTTCTTTCCAAATTACTTCTATTCATATTTCCCCAATGCTGCCCTAAATCATTCTGCTCCATCCTTGACACAAGGGTAGGAGTAGCTGTGGACTCCACCAGGCATCCTCCTTTAATTATTCCCTCAATGAGCTCTGCATATTCAGCTCTTTTTATCTTTTCTCAGATGTAAATTTCTCATGGTCCCCTGACCATTTGTGTTTCTTTTTCTCTGAACTCCTTCCAATTTGTCAATATTTTTCTGGTAATTAGGTGCCCAGAACCAACCGCAATTTCTCCCATGCAGGTGTGCTTGAGATAGTCCCTGTTCAGTTACTTGCCTCAGCAGTTCGTCAGTAGGCATGGTGAGGAGGGCGAAGGTTTGTGGGGTGGGAGGAAACTGTCTGTTGCAGAACATGTGATGTGGAATAATTATATCTGGATGATTTGTATGATGCATCTCTCACTTTCTCCCTATCTCCCCATCTCCCCCCCAAAAACGCAACAACTTCACAGTGAGTGATTGAATTAGGGTCATCATGTTGGGAGGAACTCTTGGAGGTCAACTGGACTAGCCACTGCCTGATGCAGGGTTTGCAATGTAAGTTGCAATCACTGTGGACAGAGAGCAATCTAATCTCTGCTTAGATAACCTCCAACAACATTTCTGAATAGCTTCTCATTTAAGTCATAATCTATTTCTGTGCAAGTTCCATCCTTTGGCTCAGCAGAGTGTTGGGAATTGTGTGGCCTTTCAGACATTGTCGAAATACAACCCCAAGTGCTTCAAGACAACATAGCCAAATTAAAACTGAAAGCTCTACTCAGATTCCCGCCCTAAATTTAATAGATGAAATGTCCACCAAGTGGAGTAAAAGAGCATAACTTTGCTCCATCTTCCACATGAAAGCTGTTCAGACACTTGAAGACAATGTCTTTAAACACTTGAAGGCCTGCAGAAATATGTAAAATGCTGTTGTACAGAATTTGTGTTGAAGTTTTTACAGTTCAACAATCATATTTTTCAGATTTATGGTAAGATCCCTAAATTTCAGAACCTTGCCCCTCTTCTCCACTCCCAAAAACAAAAGGAGGAATCTCAGGGTGAGAGTGCTGCCCCCAAAAGTTTGTGTGTATGTGTGTTTGGAGGGGGGGGGGGATCCTCAATGTTCGACTTGATCTTTTTTATTTTGGATGTATTCTTTCTGTAATTGTGGCTAATAGTAATGTATCAAAAGGAGTCATTCTTAAGTCTTGGGTCTTGATATTGAAATTTCAGAGTCTGGGATAGTTCTGTCTTGGCAAAGCTAAGGTCTGGGCATCAGGGACAGTTAATGAGAAGGGACAGCCAGGTAGCAATATGGGGGAGCTTCCCCTGTACACCTTCTTTGTTGACATTGAGATGGCAGTGGCAGAAGCATTTGCAATCAAAGAACATCTGGTGGTAACATTGAAATTGCTGCTTGGAGTATCTCAGCTACCCAGGCATTCACACATCTGACTGGATTAGAAGATGGTCACTCTAGAGAACATTGGAAATGCTTTCTAGAGATAAGACCCATATTCAAAATGCTTCATGGGGTTACTGATAAAAATGCTGGTTTCTTCTGGGTTTTAGGGCATGTGTAAAAGTGTCCTTAGTTTCAAAAACTTTGATCTGGTTTGACTAAATGTGTAGCTTAGGGTTATGGATTAATTAGTGTTTGGATTTACAATCACTACATATTCCACAGTTCTGGGAATATGTATGGAAGGGACCATGAAAGTCTCCTTATCTGCAATTGCTAGGGAGCAGTTGCTGCAATTAAAACAGATCTATTTGCCATCAGTTGGGATGCAGCTGCCCCCCTTAAGTGGGCAACCCCTGCCACAAGTACGGATTGCTACAGGGACCCTGTTTCTGCCTGTTGCACTTGAGGTCACTCAGTGTGAGAGTGAAAATGCCAATCAGATACTTCTTAATAAGTAGGTAAACAGAGTCTTGTTGCTCACAGCAGCTACTGTCCAATAAATGAATATTTCAGTTTTAGGCCAGGACTCACTATATATGTAGCTATTTAACTACAGTGGCTACTCATTTGTAACTACCCATGTGAATTCAAGACATTATTGTCAGTGTATACAGCTACTACAAAAGAAAGATTTTTTAAAAAAAGCAATACGTTTAGTCAAAAAAGATCAGAACTATGCTTCCAAGCTACCACGTGTAAATATGTATTTAGGACACGTGCTATATCAAGAATACATATATATATATATTTGCCTCCATATCTTCAAAAATATATTACACATGTCAATTGCATCAGTGAATTTTTAAATATTTATATCTCAGCTGTTTTGTGTTTCTGAAAAAGTGGAGGTCAGCTCCAACTTCATTGGAATGAATTTCCCAACATATAATGAGTAAAATCAATTAATACAACACAGACAGTGATGTGTATATATTTGTGTGTGAAAAAGAGAGGTATTACTCAATAAAAATGAACAAAAGTTTTGTGGTTAGTAAAAGAACGTAAATTCTGTGTTTAAGATCCTGTATGTGACATTAATATGCCCAAGAGTTGGGAAAACAATTTTGTGTTTTCCATATCTCATATGCCCTGTCCCACCACATATCAAAGCCAACCCCCACCCAATAGCCCTCCTTCAAATCTCCAGCTCCCCAAAACCCCTCCCCAGATGATAGTCCTCACTGGAGAACTAAGCCTATCTCCAGGCAACCAAAGGCTAAAGCCACACACATAACCCAAGCCTACTGTTTACAAACCGACACCACATAGATGATACAAGCTTCCTCTTGGTGCTTCCAGGAAGCTTCTATTGTTCAGCTACAAAATCAACAATTTCTTCCAGAAAGACACTATGTCAGAACATCAGCAGCTCACTGTGGCTTGCTGTTCTTTTGAAGACAAAAGAAATCCAGGTATTTCACTACTACTAGTAGTACTAGCACTAGTAATATTGTCATCAATATTATCAAGTACAGCAACAGATTTATTCTATCATTCTGCCATGGTTCACAGGACAGTGCACAGAATTCTTCCTCATCACTTTTATCCTCACAGCGGTCCTACAGAGCAGATTAACCTGAGAGTTGTGGCTGGTCGACTAAGTCCTTTGCCCAAGAAAGTCTATGAACCTTCACTTCCCCAATCCTGGTCTATGACTTTACACAAACTATCCTTAATCTAACATAACTCTGCTTTTCTGCATGTAGTATTTATTTATTTATTTATTTACTGTCCTTGTATACCGCCGTTTCTCAGCCTAACTGGCGACTCAACGCGGTTTACAACAGAATATACAGTACACAGTATACAATTAAAACCGTAAAAAACATAATACACAATATTTCACATAAATCACAATCCAATACATCTCCTAACTAAAATCGTGGTCCAATTGCATCATCCATATTACCAATCCGTAGTCGACACATTCATTGCACCGAATTAACCAAATGCCTGCTTGAACATCCAAGTTTTTAGTCTTTTTCGGAATACCATCAGCAAGGAGGCTGATCTTACCTCCATGGGTAAGACATATGCAGAGGCGGCCCTAGGTAATTTTCAATGGTAAGCAAACAGTATTTTGGCGCCCCCCCTCCCCCAAAACCAATCTCTATCTATCTATCTATCTATCTATCTATCTATCTATCTATCTATGGGGGCATGGACAAATTTTGGCCCTCCAGGTATTTAGGACTTCCTACTGGCTGTTTGGAATTGTGGGAATTGAAGTCCAAAACACATGGAGGGCTAAAGTTGGCCCATGCCAGCCATACATACACACACACACACACACTAGCCATCCCCTGCCACGCGTTGCTGTGATCCAGTCTAGTGATCTTGAAAAGAAAGTAATAAGAAAGTTGGTTTCTAATATATGTAATTTCTTAATGCTTGTGGGTAAATAGTATTTCTTGTTGTTTCTTTGTCAGTGTTGATGTAGTTCCAACACAAAATACTGAAGGGATTTGGGGAAAATAGACTCTGATACTGGAGGGGTTTTGGGGAAACATGTACAATAATTTAGATTTGCAGTACCTTCAGTCACTTCCGTTCATGAAGAAACCTCCTTGCCGCCCTGAGAGGGGTGATGGCACAGCTGCCTGGAGAGGCACTTGCAATGCTGCCCCTCTTCACACAGGAGAAGAGGCCCTGTGCTCCATCGGCTCCTGGGTATGCGCTTTGCATTCTCTTCCCCCACACGCTTTGCAACTCCGGGAGAGGGACACGCGCCGGCATTACCAGGCGCACGGAAAAAGAGCCCTCATGCAGGGAGCATGCTCTCCCTCCATCCTTCCCTCACAAGTGCGCACGTTGTCCTCCTCTCCTCCTCCTCCTTGCAGGCCAAGGGAGACAACAACGCCAGTGTGCATCCTTCTCCCAGCGTTAGGAAGTGCATGGAGAAGGAGGGAGATGCAGAGCGCACATTTCCTAATGCCGAGAGAGGGATGCGCAGCAGCATTGCCGGGCACGAGGAAAAAGAGGCCTCGTGCATGCCTCTTTTGTGTTTCATCTTGGGTGCTATCTTTGAAATGTGTCATTGTGTATGTAAACAGCTATCCCATGATCCCAAACATTTTATTTATTTATTTACAGTATTTGTATACCGCTTTTCTCACCCTCAGGAGGACTCAAAGTGATTTACACACTTCTAGTTCAAAGCACTTTGGATCAGGGATACTCAACCTGTATTACATTACAAACTGCTAGACTGGCTGTTAGGTATTGTGGGAGTTGAAGTCCGAAACACCTGGAGGGCTGAAGTTTGCTCTTGCATGTGCTTGACCCAGAAGCAGATGAAGAGCCCTCCTTCCATCCAACTGCCACTGCTTTGGCCTTGGAGAAACAGGTGGCATGTGAAGCCATGGAGCCCTTCCAGACAGGCCCTATGCCGCATTATCACAGGGTGTTTACGCCCTACACCACTGGAAAAATTACACTGTCTAGCCGGTATTGCGCCACCTGACATCCGCCGGGAAGCGGCGGCCAATAGTGAAAGGACCAAGGCAGAGACATCTCCAGCTCATCCCCTATTTGGGTATCAGCTGGAACACCTCAGCAAGCGAGAGTGGAATCCTCGACGTGCGAGTGTGGAGAAGAGCAAACCACTGACCACCTGCTGCAATGAACCATGAGCCCTGCCACATGCACAAGGGAGGACCTTCTTGCGGCAACACCAGAAGCACTCCAAGTGGCCAGATACAAATGACAAATCAGATAAAGGAATACTGGGGAAATTAATATAAAGCAGTGTGTATAAAGGGACATTACATTTGGTAATCTAATGCAGGCTTTAAAAGGTTTTAAAGATCAAGTCAGGGTCTGCTGCAGTTTTTAGTTTTGGATATGTTTTTTATGGATTTTAACTGAATTTTTAAAATACCAATGATATTTAATTCCATTTTAATGTTTGCATATTTGTGGATTTTAAACTGTACTGAAATGTTTTTAATCTAAGCCAACTTGAGTCTTCGTGGGGAGAGAAAAAGCAGGGTATAAATAAACATAATAATGTGTTGTGGAAGGCTTTCATGGCCAGAATCACTGAGTTGCTGTGAGTTTTCTGGGCTGTATGGCCATGTTCCAGAAGCATTCTCTCCTGACATTTTCCCCACATCTATGGCAGGCAACCTCAGAGGAACAAAATCTGGCTACCAGTACCCTCTAAAATAACCCTCTAAAATCAGAACAATAAATAAAGAGCAACACTAAAAAAGGGGGGGGGGGGGAATTCCTGACATGAAGCAATTAGGGCCAGTTAACCGCTCCCAACAAAGGATTCCTGGGCAGCAACTAGCTCGGCTTCGAAGCTGCAAGGCCATTAAATGCTCATCAAGATGACCAATTGCAACATTCACACTTACCTCAAGCAGACATGAGTTCTTTTTCCCACCCTGGACATTCCAGATATACAAACCCCACTTGCCTAGTTACAAACAGACCTCACAGCCTCTTGAGGATGCCTGCCATAGATGTGGGTGAAACATCAGGTGAGAATGCTTCACCAAGCACCAAAGAGCATTCTGAACTCCACCAATAATAGAACTGAACCAAACTTGGCATACAGGACTTCCATGACTAACAGAAAATACTGGAGAGGGGGTTGGGAAAAATAGACCCTGACATTTGGGAATTGCAGTTTACCAAGCACCAAAGAACATTCTGAGCTCCACCAACAATAGAATTGAACCAAGCTTGGCATATAGGACTTCCATTATTACCAAATACTAGAGGGGTTTGGGGGAGGCATGTACAGAAGATGACATTTGCAGTACCTTTTGAAGAGGCCTCCTTGCTGCCCTGAGAGGGCTCCAGGCTCAGCTGCAGCAGGGAAGGAAAGGGAAAGCGAAAGAAAGAGCCTGGCTGGCTGCCTCCCTCCTGGCAGCACGTGGAGGGCTTCCCTCTCGCCTAGTGGGCGGGGCCTGCGCTTCTCCATTAGAAGGCTGTGCCTCCCGCCCTCAATCCTCTCTCTCTCTCTCTCTCTCTCTCCCAGGACCCTCCGTGCTTCTCTCTTTCTCCTGCACATGTGCCGAGGCCTCCAGGCTCCTTGCGGCTGCCTTCCCTTCCTGGCTGAAGGGCCCAAGAAGAGCGAGTGGGAGAAGAGGCCTTGGGAGCATGCACGCAGGAAGGGTGGGAGGGAAGGCAGCCGCATGGCGCCAGGAGGCCTCGGCACATGTGTAGGAGAGTCAAGCACGGAGGGCCGGGGTGGGGGGAGGCACAGCCTGCTGCTAATGGAGAAACGCAGGCCCTGGCCATTAGGTGAGAGGGAAGCCCTCCAGGTGCAAGGAGGCCTGCAGCTAGGCTCTTTCTCTCCTCTCTTCCCTTCCCTTCCCTGCCTCTCTCTCTTACACGCTGTTGAGGGCGCATGGGGCCTGCAGGAGGAGGCGTGGCCTAAGGACAGAACAGCGCCCCCTGGCAAAAAAAGTATTCCGCCACCGCTTACTTCGCGTAATGGACGGGCCGCCCCTGGACATATGCAACAGTAGACATGTGCAACAATTTTAGAGAATGGAATCACATGCACCATTTTTCTTATACAGGTCAGGAAATACAGAATACTATCCCTCAAGGCTGGATCTCAAGAAGGAGGGCTGGGCTACATTTTGATTGCTCTAGGGAGAAGGTTGTTAGTGCTGATATAATCAGAAGTAGGACATACTTCTGCTCACTGTCATCAATACATGTCTCATACTGTTAACATTATCCCTTTTTATAGAACATCAACACCCTTCTTGCAGATTTATATTCAGTGGCAATGTGATCCCCTTATACGATTTATGGTGATCCATAGCCCACTCCATTGTGTTGCATCTAAAATGTCCTACCTGCATATTTTATTTATTTATTTATTTAGAAGTTTTATATACCAGTCTTCTCACCTCCAAGGAGGGACTCAGGCCGGTTCACAACATGTGTTCATATACAGTAATATACAAAACAGCACAATGCATCATCCTTACACATTGAATTATAAGCAAATATTTCCTTCCAATAAATAAATTAATAAATATTGGCCCATCATAAGGTCAGGGGAGATATGTTGAGGTGTACCATTTATTGAAATGTACCTTGAGTTGGGGAAAGAAAATCGTATTTCCTCCCCAGTTTTCAATATTCTGTGCTTATAAATTTCCCTACCCCTCTCTTTTCTTCTTCTTTTTTCTTCTCCAGTATAAATAAGAGATTTGAACTAGCTATTTTTATGTGAGACTGTACAAGCTCTTAGCTTTCACAGAATTTCTGTGACTTCAAGACAGGTAAAACACTGAGCAGCCTATAAGGGGGATTGCGTAGCCTGAGATCTTGAAAGCCGACGTTTGTTTCCCAAAGCTTAGGGACCCAAAGTCTGATAAACTTCTCAAACATGCCAATAGCAGAAAGCCTATGCGCTCTCAAAGGTTGCATTTTTGTTAGAGAAAAAAGTCCCCCAGTACTTGTAGTTCTTTGTTGTTAATTAGATCAAGCTAGCTCTCCTCCGAGACTCCAATTGCTGTTGTCATCATCCAGTAATCTGTCAGGTCCCTTGGAAACCTCCGCCAATTGTCTTTTCGACTTTAGTGATTGTTCAGTTTCTTGACTAGGAAGCCTGCTATATAAGAAGATAAAAGCTTGCTTTGTGCTTGGTACAAATTTCAAGAGTTGTCTGCTGCATGCAAACACCTAGAAATCCAAAATGCCTAGAACTCCGTTGTTATCCACGTCATCACCAATATATATAATAAGTGTATTACATCCATATTAATTTCTTTTGATCACTCGCTTCAGGTTGTCAAGAAGTTTGGAAATTCTCACCAGGGAAAACATTCAAAGAGTTTTGATTAAGTTTAGCAATATATATTTATATATTTACTAAGGTTTTTTTAAAAAAGTTTTTCTTTTGTGCAGATTGATGCTAGATTTTGCCTTAAGCACAATTTGATAGGTGCTTGGAGTTTTTTCCTCAGGTGAAACCTTAGAAGCTTTGTGAACAGCAAAAAGAAAAAGAAACACAGAAGTTTCAATAAGACAAGTGCATTTCTTTTTGGGGGAGGATGCCTACTTTTCCCTTCATGATACTCTGTACAAAACATGAATGCAGATTTGTAACTTCAGCTGTGTTCTGGGTCTCCCACCTTTCCTGAGTACAGATTGGAAAACTGATGGACAAAATCTCCATATTACAGATGGGCAATTATCAGAGAATAGGAACCAGAGTTTCTCTGACACCCTTCAGCTATCCAAACAAATAACCCGCCTTGGGTTGCCTTATGGTTGAGAAAGACACGTTATAAATATCGTAAATAAATAATAAATAATCTATAATCAGGATTGCAGCAAAAATAGCAACAGGAAGTGACATTGCCTGTTGACATGAAGGTTAGAATCATAGAGTTGGAAGAGACCTACCTCATGGGCCATCTAGTCCAACTCCCTGCCAAGAAGCAGGAAAATTGCATTCAAAGCACCCCTGACAGATGGCCATCCAGTTTCTGTTTAAAAGCCTCCAAAGAAGGAGCCTCTACCACACTCTGGGGCAGAGAGTTCCACTGCTGAACAGCTCTCACACTTAGGAAGTTCTTCCTAAGGTTAATCTTTCAATCTTGTATAGTGTTGTTTTTCAAGTTTTTAAAGGTCTGTATGTCTCTCTCTCTGTGTGTAAATAATTAACTAGTTAATTGTTTGACTACTTTTGAAATCTTATAGTCTTTTATTTTGATTTTTGGATTTGAGCCTATGTTGTTTTAGATGCCTTAAGTTCCTTTATTGGGTGAGATGTGAATCAATTCTCTATTCTTTTCTGGTCATTTCTCTTTAATTGCAGACCTGGATTTCCATGTGTCTGAAGTTTAACAGTTGTTTTTTTTTAAACAAAAAACAAAAAAACAAAAAACTGGGATCGGAGATTTGGGGGATTTATGGGAGCTTTACAGACTGTACAGATGGGGAGTAGAAGTCACACACAGCCCCACTTCTTTGCAGTTTCCCCATCCCACTGTACCAAAAGGAGTTGATAAAACCTCAAGCCAGTTATTCAGTTTTGTTTGAAGTGACCTTTTGTGAGGTGTAAGAGATTGAAATTTTTTAGGGTGTGTGTGTGTTAAAAATTATCAGGGGCGGCTCAACCCATTACGCAAAGTAAGCATTTGCAGTATAGTTGATTTTGCCCAGGGGTTTTCTTGAGGTCCTCTTGGGGGAAAATAGACCTTGACGTATGCGAGTTGTAGTTACTGGGATGTATAGTTCACTTACAATCAAAGAGCATTCTGAACTCCACCAATGATGGAATTAAACCAAATATGGCACACAGAACTCCCACGACGAACAGAAAATATATACTTACTTACTTACTTAGGCGATCCCTCGTTGGACGAGTAAGATGGTCTTCCATCATGGGTTTCCTTGTGGGTCCGCATGTGGCTGTGGAGCCCTATTCTTGCTCTGCATCTTCTTCCGCAGTGAGGGCATTGGTTTCCAGGTGGAAGGCGGTCCCGGTCGGGGTTGGCTTGACGCTCCTTCCTCCTGGCACGTTTCTCTCTTTCACCCTCCACTCGTGCCTCCTCGAATTCTGCAGCACTGCTGGTCACAGCTGACCTCCAGCTGGAGCGCTCAAGGGCCAGGGCCTCCCAGTTCTCAGTGTCTATGCCAGAGTTTTTAAGGTTGGCTTTAAGCCCATCTTTAAATCTCTTTTCCTGTCCACCGACATTCCGTTTTCCGTTCTTGAGTTCGGAGTAGAGCAACTGCTTTGGGAGACGGTGGTCAGGCATCCGGACAACGTGGCCTGTCCAGCGGAGTTGATGTTGGAGGACCATCGCTTCAATGCTGGTGGTCTTTGCTTCTTCCAGCACGCTGACGTTTGTCCGCTTGTCTTCCCAGGAGATTTGCAGGATTTTCCGGAGGCAGCGCTGATGGAATCGTTCCAGGAGCTGCATGTGACGTCTGTAGACAGTCCATGTCTCACAGGCATATAGCAGGGTTGGGAGGACAATAGCTTTATAGACAAGCACCTTAGTATCCCTACGGATGTCCCGGTCCTCAAACACTCTCTGCTTCATTCGGGAAAATGCTGCACTTGCAGAGCTCAGGCGGTGTTGTATTTCGGCGTCGATGTTGACTTTGGAGGAGAGGTGGCTGCCAAGGTAGCGGAAATGGTCCACATTTTCTAATGTTACACCATTAAGCTGTATCTCTGGCATTGGAGAGGGGGCGGCTGGTGACTGCTGGAACAGCACTTTGGTTTTCTCGATGTTCAGTGACAGGCCAAGCTTTGTGTATGCTTCTGCAAAGGTGTTGAGAGTGGCTTGTAGATCTTCTTCTGTATGCGCACAGACGACATTGTCATCAGCATACTGGAGTTCTATAACAGATGTTGTTGTGACCTTGGTTTTGGCTTTCAGTCTGCTGAGGTTAAATAGCTTGCCGTCTGTCCGATAGATGATTTCCACTCCAGTGGGAAGCTTCCCATCAACAAGGTGAAGTATCATGGCGATGAAGATGGAGAATAAAGTTGGGGCAATAACACATCCCTGTTTGACACCTGATTCCACCTTAAATGGGTCACTTTGGGAGCCATTGCTGTCCAAGACTGTTGCCATCATGTCATCGTGGAGGAGCCGCAGGATGTTCACAAATTTGCTTGGGCACCCGATTTTTTGGAGGATGGTCCAGAGAGCACTGCGATTCACTGTGTCGAATGCCTTTGCAAGGTCAATGAATGCCATGTACAGAGGTTGGTTTTGTTCCCTGCATTTTTCTTGGAGCTGTCGTGCAGTGAAGATCATGTCCACAGTTCCTCTGGAGGGGCGGAAGCCGTTCTGGGATTCTGGGAGGGTGTCTTCTGAGAGGGGCAGAAGGCGGTTTGCAAGGATTCTTGCGAGGATTTTTCCAGCAGAGGTTAGAAGGGAGATACCTCGATAGTTTCCGCAGTCTGTTCTTTCCCCTTTTTTGAAGAGGGTGATGATGGTGGCATCCCTGAAGTCTGCTGGGATTTTCTCGGTCACCCACACTTTTTCTATGAGCTGGTGGAGTTGGTGTGTCAGCGCAGGTCCTCCCTCTTTAAAGATTTCAGCAGGGATCCCATCCGGTCCGCTGGCTTTGTTGTTCTTTTGTTGGCTGATGGCATTGCTGACTTCTTCCAAACTAGGCAGTGCTGCAAGCTCATCCCTGGTTTGTTGTTGCGGGATTTGTGAGAGGACCTCTTCGGCCACACTGGAGCTGCGGTTTAGGAGGCTTTGGTAGTGTTCTTTCCAACGTAGTGCAATTGACTTTTGGTCCTTCAGGAGTTTGGTTCCGTCTGATGAGCGTAGAGGCTGTATGCCATGGTTTCTTGGCCCATAGATGACCTTTGTGGCTTTGAAAAATCCTTGAGCATTATGGGTATCTGCCAGGTGTTGGATTTCTTCAGCCTTCTTTGTCCACCAGATGTTCTTGAGTTCTCTTGTCCTTCTTTGGACCTCAGCTTTTGCACTGGCGTAGATCTTTTTCTTAGCAGCACAGTTGATGTCTCTCTGCCATGTTTGGAAGGCTTTCCTTTTCTTGTCGATTAGCTGTTGGATCTCGATGTCATTTTCGTCAAACCAGTCTTGATGTTTCTTGGCTTGGTTTCCAATAGTTTCTTCGCAGGCTTGGATGATGGAGGTCTTCAGTTTGTTCCAATGTTCCTCAACATTTTCGGGGTGCTCTGTGGGGAGATGGTCCTTGAGTGCTGTTTGGAGATGGGCTCGCCTGGAGGGCTCCTGAAGGGCTTGGGTGTTCATTTTGCGCCTTGTCTTTCTTCCTTGGAGTCTGCGCTTGGGGGCGATCTTGATAGCCATCGTGGATCGGATTAGCCTGTGGTCGGTCCAGCAGTCGTCAGCACCTGTCATGGCTCTTGTGAGGAGTACGTCATGGCGGTCTCTGGCACGT
Source organism: Anolis sagrei (assembly GCF_037176765.1). NCBI lineage: Eukaryota > Metazoa > Chordata > Lepidosauria > Squamata > Anolidae > Anolis > Anolis sagrei. Next base: position 182,486,790 of record NC_090025.1, read on the forward strand.
GTGATTACATAGTCTAAGAGGTGCCAATGCTTTGACCGGGGGTGCTTCCATGATGTCTTGAACTTGTTTTTCTGGCGGAAGAGCGTGTTGGTGATGACAAGGTTGTGCTCCGCACATTTGGTGAGAAGCAGGATGCCATTCGAGTTGCTGTTTCCAACCCCGTCTTTTCCGATGGTCCCTGGCCACAGGTCGAAGTCTTGCCCGACTCTTGCATTGAAGTCCCCCAGGAGAATGATTTTGTCCTCCTTAGGTATCCCCGATAGGACGGTGTCCAGCTGACAGTAGAATTTCTCCTTGATGTCTTCATCAGCGTCTAGTGTTGGTGCATAGGCACTTATGATGGTTGCCCGTTGGTTTTTGGCAAGATCAACTTGGAGGGTGGAGAGTCGTTCGTTGATGCCAGTGGGTGCTTCGGACAGATGTTTCATCAGATCATTTCTTATAGCGAAGCCAACTCCATGCAATTCTTTGGTCTTCTTTGGGCAGTCCCTTCCAGAAGAAGGTGTAGCCTCCTTTTTCTTCCTTCAGCTGTCCCTCTCCTGCTCTCCGGGTCTCCTGAAGGGCTGCTATGTCGATGTTGAAGCGTCCCAGCTCCCTTGCGATGATGGCAGTTCTGCGTTCGGGGCGTTCACTGTCACTGTTGTCCATCAGTGTCCGTACGTTCCATGTACCGAAGTTCATTTTTCTTTTTTGGCCGCAGGATGGTGACCCCACTGGACGCGGCAGTCCAGTCAGGGATAAGTGAGGCAGACTATGTTTGGGGCACCTTTTCTAGCCCCCTCCCCGTGTGGGGTGAGCAGAGTGGGTCCTAAAAAGGGCTGCTCAGTCGCGGATACAGCTGCCGAACTACTCAACTGCCTCGGACCTTGAGGTAGAACGACTGAGTCCGTACCCACCGCCCATGTGCCAGTCTGTGACTAGGGGCTTCCAGATTTCACAGTCCTGCCCCCGTCGCCACTCGCTGATCGCCATGGGACTTTGGTTAGTTGGTTTTTATTTTCTTTGGAAGACGCCTGTGCGTGGGTTTTTTTAATGTGTGGAGGTCAGTGCACAACTGATCAACACACAGACTTCACAGAGTGAGGTTCCACTGGTGATGTAGTTTAACACAATGACCGTGGCTTCTCAGTCTGTTGCAGCCTTCTTCCGCCTTCACAGCCGTTGTAACATGTACCATGTTATCCTCCGCCTGCTCCGCCGTTGAGGTCTTTGGGTCTTCAGACTGTGCTTGGTCTGGGACCTCCCCCGCGGCCACTCCTGGGAGTGCACGACTCCAGTTGTTGTGCCCACAGGTTCATCGGAACACGCAAGCCCCCTCACCACGGCAAGGTGACAGTCCATCGAGGGGGAGAAAATATATATCAGTGATTGGTTGGGGGGGGGGGGACCAAAATACTGTTTGCTTACCATTAAAAATTACCTAGGGTCACCCTTGAAAATTATGATATCATATGATCTTTTCGGACGGCGTGACAATTATCTAATTTTTTGTGGCCCTGGGATGTAGCTATGAGGGTGGGTCAAGGCATTGTTTGTCTCATAAGAATGTAACCCCTCCGCACACACATACCACTATTCCATTTCCCTTCAGTCCCCCAACTTTCTAGCATTATAGGGAGTGAGACATTGATGACCAACAACTCCCCTTTGCATTTCCCATTTCCGACTTAGATTATTCTTAAGTAAACCTATTATGGCGTCTTCATGGACAGATTTAACTTCAGGGAGAGTTTACCATTACTTGCTTCAGAGGTTGAGAGAACATGACTTGCTCAAGGCCACCCCAATTTGAAAGACAGGAGATTTGAATCCAGGTCTTTCAAATTTGTAGTCCAACATTCAAACATTATACCATGCTGGCTCTTCATGGTAAATTTCCCTGCCTCTTTTCTTTGGATGTCTAAACAGTATTTCTAAATTGTCAAGTGCAGTTGTAAGTTACTGTAATGTTCGAAATTGAGGACAGAATGGTGATCTCAGGTGGGGGAAGCAAGCTTCTTCTTATTTGGGGAGCAATGCTCTCATTTTGTCCCTTTCTTTCCCACTCAGCTGATGCCCAGAAAATGAGGGAAGCGAGAGGGAATTACAATTATGGCAATAGTGTCAAAATTGTGACACTTTATTTATTTATTTATTTATTTATCCATATTTATTATTGCTTCTTAGTTATAATTTTGACACTATTTCCATAACTGTAATTCCCTCTCCCTTCCCTTATTTCCCTAAACAGTTACCTAGTTTTACTCATCTGTAACTGTTTTGAATTTACTTGGATCAATCCAATTGATGGAGTGGCTCTATTCTAGCCAGGACTAATAATAAGAGTGAAAGGCATAATCTAATGGAACTCTGTTACACATCCATAAGCTATAGTGTGTGTGTGTGTGTGTGTGTGTGTAGATAGATAGATAGATAGATAGATAGATAGATAGATAGTAGGCCTGGGTAACAACGCAAAAATTTGTTTCTAAAATCGATTTGTATTTGGGGTTTTTTTTTGTTTTGATATTTAAAATAATTACAAAATTTTCCTTTTAAAAAGTTCGATATTTACGAAATTTCGTAAATGGTAAAAAATTAACAAATCGATTTCCGAAACAATAACGAATCGATTCGTTAATGGCGGACGCGACCGCGAAATACGCTAAAAAACCTCCAAAAACTTCTGAAGCTTCCCTCTCCCTCTGTTCTTGACTGTTGGTGTGATATTATAATTTTTTTTTCACTAATTAAACCATAAAACTGGCCCAGACATGCGGAAATAATAACGAAACGACCTCAGAACAATAACGAAACGAATACAATAACGAAATACGAAGCATTTACAAAACGTGTTCAAAAATTCGTTTTTTTTAATGATTGCTCAAGAATGGTTCGTTATCGTTTTGTAATTGGAAAAATTAACGAATTATTAACGAATTACGAATTAACGAAATGAAACCGCCCAGGCCTAATAGATAGATAGATAGACAGACAGTCAGACAGACAGACAGATGGAGGAATAGAACTGGGAAATCCATAGCTTCATATAGAAGTCAGTGAAAGTTTTGGAAACTCACTGTCTCCCAAGATTTCTACCAGATGGTAGATTTACGAGACTAACTACTTTTGTAATCCCCCAAAATAATCCCAAACCTCAATTAGCTGTCTCCCCATTATTCCTTACAACTGCAACAGTGTCTTTGGGGTGGATTATATCACACTGAGTCAGACTCAGCCTTTTAAACTGTGCCAGCCAAGGTAATAAGGCCCCTCTGATCTTATGCTCTAGGCAGTAACAGTTGGATCAGATTATATTTTTCCCTATTTAGAATTGGCTTAGGTGCATAAGGCTTCCTTTTTTCTCCTTTCCACCTTCTGCAGCATCAGGTCTTGACCACAGCTGGAGGCAGGAAGCTCGAGGAGTTTCTCTGATTAGTTATGACAAATCCTGCACTGCATTTCGGATTTTGACAGATTTGCTTTCACAAAATGGTTACAAGGCTGGGAGCAAACAGGGACATTAGAGTCCACTGAAGCAGAATTTCCCCCCAGGGAAACCCTTTATTTTAGCATAGCCTGTGGCCAAGTTGGATGTGTCAAAGGAGAATAGATTCAGAGCCAAACCATGGTTGCACCCTACCAAGGGGGCTTAGGGACATGGGGCCATCATAAAAACACAAAATACAGCCAAGTTCAACAAGTGTACCTTGGCACATGTTCACAGTTTCAGAAAGCTTTTTGTTTGGTTTGTAACTTCTCCATGCTATTGCAGGTGGAATCCTGGCTTCTGAGAATTACAATCCCAAAAATCATCTTCCTCCAAGCTCTGACAGTGGTACAGGAAGATGTATCTCGCATTCTTTCTGGTTGTATATGGACCTATTAAGAAAGGATAGGTACTGAGAGACTATTATTTATTTATTTATTTATTTTTATCCTTCTCTTCTCACACAGATGGGATTCAAAGTGGCATCACTTTAAATTTTGCTCCTTTCTTCGATCATCTAAGGCCCATCTACACTGCAGTATAAAATCCAGATTATCTGCTTTGAACTGGATCATATGACAGTGTAGATTTATATAACCCATTTCATAGCAGATAATTTGGATTATCTGACTTAATATTCTGAATTACTGAGCATAATTCAAAGTGTTGGCTTTAGCCTGTAAAGCCCTAAACTTTTCCAGCCCAGTTTACCTGTCCAAACGTATATTCTCTTATGAATCACCTAGGAAATTAAGATCATTCGGGGAGGCCCTGCTCTCAGCCCTGCCACCTTTGCAGGCTCGACTGTTGGGAACAAGAGACAGGGCCTTCTCAGCGGTGGCCCCTTGGCTGTGGTATTCCCTCCCCAGTGATATTAGAGCTGCTCCCTCCCTCTTGGCCTTCAGAAGGAAAGTGAAAACCTGGCTCTGGGCTTAAGCCTTTGTAGATTAACTATAGTGCAATAATAACTATGCGATATGTGCAATGATTCTTGGAACAGCTCCGGATTACAATTGTGGATTGCGTGATTTTAATTTTTTTTAATTTACCGTATTTATATACTGCCTTTCTCAGCCAGATGGCAATTCAAGGCAAAGTGGTTATAGTGGTTAAAATGTTGATATGTTTTAATGTGCATTTTAACTTTAATTTTTAATTTTTAACTTAAATGTATTTAATTATCTGTTGTCAAAAGGCATCAAATAGTTGCCATATATAAAGCCATCTTGGGTCCCGTTCAGGGTAGAGTAAAGAGTAATAATAAATAATTTGCTGAATCTCTCCCACACACCAAGATTTCTCAAATATGATTGACAGCAGGTCTCAGATAACATCCACCACTTTCTTTATTGTTCATTATTTATTTATTGCATTTGTATGCAGCCTTTTTCCAAAGTGGGACCCACTCTTCAATGCAGCCCTCCTGACCTTGGAGACTTGAATTCATTTAGAGTAGCTAGATACTCCTTTACTACCTCTTTACCTATTCGGGGCTACACTTCTTTCTGACATCATTTGTTTCATTTTCACCAGTTAGAGCACTGTTCCCCTTTTGGGAGAAGACTGAAGCAAAGAAGGTATTAAATAGACCCCCCCTTTTTTTTTTGGTATCACATATAAGCATTTCACCATTTTCACTAGACAGTGGCCCTACCATTTTGTTCTTTCTCTAGCTTTGAACCCCAAGCCCCTTTTAATTATTTTGAGCTCATTCTGAGCTAGTCTTTAAACAAATCATATACAAATATATAATAATTTTAAAAAGGAATAATATAATTTGACCTACCTCACCAAAGACATATTCCACATTCCTGCAGTATAAAAACAATTATTTGCATATTGTTCTTTTCATCTTTTATGTTGTCCTTAATTGGATTTGTTGATAGTTGGCTATCATTGCCTCTCTATGCCATTCTAATGTTTAAATATTGCAAATCACCCTGAGTGGTCCTTCTACACCAAAAAAAGTTGGGAAAGTATAAATATTTCAATAAAAACATTTGTGCTGGTGAGGAAAAACAGCAATGTTGTGATTAGTCTTTTGCAATTAGTACAATATTTGTATTTCACTGCATTTTAAGCCAAAGGCACATTGACCCACAACCCAAACTCAATGCATTATAGAACAATGACCAAATAAGCAAATAAACAAGTGCGAGCTTCAGTTCAGTGGTGGTTACATCAAAGAAAACCAGTAGAGGAAACAACTCAGCGATAAGTAGTAAATCTTCATTAATTTTGTTCTCTAAGGAAGCAATGAATAATTTTAACATTTTTTTCATGCTGCAAGATAGCCTTCAAATGCTGTACTTTTTGAACACTACTCACAATTTCAGGACCTATTCTGTGCTAAGTTTGCATGTGGCATTTTTACATAGAATACCAAGGGCAACATGGATGGATGGTATCCTTGAAGTGATTGGCTTGACTCTGAAGGAGCTGGGGGTGGAGATGGCCAGCAGGGAGCTCTGGCATGGGCTGGTCCATGAGGTCACAAAGAGTCAGAAGCGACTGAACGAATAAACAACAACACCATCATTTTCAGAGTTCTAAACACACACACTTGTGAATTTTGTGCAAGATTCTCGTCAGTCTAGGATTTTTCCCAGGCAAGTTTCCTGTTACGTTTGAAATAATTTTTCATTTTTTTAAACATTGCCAAATATTCTTTTTGCTTCTACCCAGCAAAATAGCCAAAGGAGGAGATTCCATCAGACTTTGACTAAACCTTGTATCTCATTAAATGATGTCATTTTAATCTACCATTTCAAGTCTAACGTGACACTATAGTATAAAATACAAAGTACTTTAAAGGATGAAGGGTTAGAACAACTTCCAAGGTCTATGCTCCACTGTATAAAGTATATATCCTAGTTGCCCCCCCCCCCCAGTATGTGTCAAATGGTGGATGAGATGGTGAAGATTTTTAAAGATAGGCAGGTAAATACATTCACCCTGGCTGGCTCAAAGTAATCCGATCTCTGATTGATTTTAATCAGCAGGATCAAGACAGTATGCTTGATTACGTTTTTAAAACAGTTCTATATAGAGAAACAAGTGTTACAAGGAGAAGGAGGCTGTAAGGAATGTCTTTCTGTTAAATGGGTGGGGAGAATAATAACATTCAACTACTGCACTTGCCTCACCTGTATACCAAAAAGACTTATCCCCCATATAATAGTATACATGATTTTCATGTTTGGAGCAGATGTAATGCCATGGCTTCTCTTTCCCAAGTCCAAACCCAACCCTCACCATTTCCAACTTCGATCAACTTAATTCCTCCCTCTTTACATTGTTTCCTGCATCTCTTGTAACCCAGACATTCATATGCTTGCTTTTATTTACTCCTCCCTGGTTCCCTCCCATAGCGTTCACCAGCTAATCCAAAATGTTCATACATTAGTGTAATTATATCCAGAGTTTATGAGCACCATTGGCTAAAAAAGGCCTATATTGGCATGTTTTTTTTTTTTAAAAAAAAACAACCCATAAAGATGGAGCATGATTTCTGATCTCTAACAACAACAACAACAACAACAACAACAACAACAACCACCACTACACTTTATTTATAACCTACCCTATCTTCCTGGGTTATAAATAAAGTATACATAATATATAATACACTATATCTCATTCTCTGACTTAACCTCAAAATCTTCCCCAAAGAGACTGTGCAAATAATGAAATTGGATGATGAAGTTTAGCTCTGTGAGATAACAGCCTGCAAATGGCTCAAGGTAATGCTTTGGACTTCTATAAGTCCATTTCCACCATTTTCAATCCAAATCGTCCTAAAATCTACCTCTCAAGTTCCAAATTGAGCTGTGCCATTCTTTTTCTGGGTATGAGCAATAGAACGTGAGCATAAGGTATAGAGTCACCAAAATGTCTCTGTTCATCATGGTGGAACACAATTCAGTTGATCCCGCCTGAAGACAGGACTGTTTCTGTATTTCTGTAATGCTATGTTATACAATTTTTGTTCCTGGGCTATAAATTTCATTTCTTAATTATTTCTATCATGAAAACATGGAAAAGGTTTATTGAACTGCAAAAACTTTGTTTTTGCAGGACATCCTGCAGCACACATTGTTATAGTTTTTCCATGAATCTCTCATAGAGTTTCAGCCAATTCCAAGTTTCTGGGGTATAACAACTATTTTCAAAGCAAGTACCACACAATTAAAAAAATACTTTCAAAACAGGAAAAAATTTTTTTCAAATTTTGTTACATAGTTAGTGAATTGGTAAGTAAGGTAAAGGTTTTCCCGACATTAAATCTAGTCATGTCCAACTTTGAGGGGGGTGGGTGGTGGTGGTGATCATCTCCATTTCTAAGATGAAGAGCCGGTGTTGTCCATAGACACCTTCAATGTCATGTAGCCAGCATGACTGTATGGAGTGCCGTTACCTTCCTGCAGAAGCGGTACCTATTGATCTACTCAGACTTGCATGTGTTTGAACTGCTAGGTTGGCAGTAGCTGAGCCTAACAGCCTTCAGTACAACTCTACACTCAATTTAAACTGGAAGTTGCTATAGAGGTATGCTGGAGAATTTAGGCCCCTTCTACACTGCTATATAAAATCCATATTATCTGCTTTAAACTGGATTATATAGTAGTGTAGATTCATATAATCCAGTTCAAAGCAGATAATGTGGATTATCTACTTTGATAATCTGGATTATATGACAGTGTAGAAGGGGCCTTAGAGATTCCCAGAGAGGTGTTCTCACAGGTAAAAAATATAGTAGGTCCTTTATTAGTGGTTTTTCCACTTTTGTGGGGGTCTTGAGTTGCTAATCCCAGTGGAGGGCTTGCTTCAATTTAAAGGCAGCAGAAGAATGATGATAGATTATGCCTGTTTAGAGTCCTCTTTAAAAAGTTCTTGAAAATCAATCTTCTTCCCTGTCAAACCTAGTTTTACTTCAAAATTGATCTGAAGTTATACCTTAAAAAATTCCTGACCTTTCACCAAGTTGCCTACAGTGAGATCTTTTAGGTTGCCAGGAATGAAGGGCAGATCCTTTTCTGGGTTGGCCCCATTCTTACAGAGTGCTTTCTCTTTAGGATCTGCACATGACTTCCTGCCATGTTTTTAAATGTATCTTAAACAGCTTGTTGTTTCTAGCCACTTTTAATTAAACGTACAGCCATCGTTCATCTTGTCGTTTTATAAAAATTGCAGCTGTTTTAATTTTTTAAATGTTGTTTTAATTAACTGTATTTTATACGTTATTGTTTTAGCTTTCTACTTTGTGAATCGCCTTGGGGAGGCTTTGCTTTGAAAGGCAGCATATCAATGTTTTAAATAAAAATAAAAATACATAATTCATAGCATTTCTTTTATCTTTTCATGCTTAGGCTTCCATTTATCTTCTTTTGCAGCTAAACATTTGATCTTCTGTGTTTATTAGTTTGCTGTTCAAGTTGTGGTTTCAATGAAGTTGTAGACTGAATAATATGAAAATGTGGCTTGGATGTGAGCTTAGCTGCTTGGATAAATGAACCCCTTTTTAAAAATTGAAGCCAGAATCTCTCCTTTTCTTCAGCTTTTCCCTCTCTTCCTTCTCCTGTCTGGATTTTCCTAGTAGCTAAGGTTGCTTGAGTAGTGTTTGTTGTTGTCCAAGGCAAGAATGTTATGCAAAAGCCACTTTAAAAAAAAACCACAATGTGAAAGTAGATAGTAGTCCATAACTTTAGAGATGTTGTAGGTGGAGAACCCAGTCTTCAGTTTCAGCACCTTGGAGAGCTCTTAGCATGATTTATTTTTCATGTCAGAAGCTACTTGAAAAACTGCAAGTCACTTCTGGTGTGAGAGAACTGGTTGTCTGCAAGAATGTTGCCCAGGGGATGCCCAGATGTTTTTGATCCATCTTTCTGGGAGGCTTCTCTCATGTTCCCACATGGAGAGCCACAGCTGACAGAGGAAGCTCATCCGCGCTTTCCTCGGATTCCAACCTCCGACCTGTCGGTCTTCAGTCCTGCTGGCACAAGAGTTTAATCCACTGCACCACCAGGGTCTCTAGTAGGCATAGAATGGATTTATTGCCTGACTGGCATAAAAGCTATCATTTAGTGCTGGCCAATTTTAAGTTGGCAACCTGTTAATGGTATATAAAGAAAGAGGTGTGCAGAAGCTGATATTTCTGTCATCCAGACTGGCAACCGACACCCAGAGTATCTTGTCATCGGCCATCCCTAGACAGTGGAATGACCTGTCAGAGGAGATTCAACAGTTAAGCATGCTGACAGAATTTAAAACACAAATAAACATGTTTCTACTTCTAGGACAGAGCTGGCTTAGATTCCACTGCCTCAGACTGATCTAGGTTGATGTCCTCCCTTTTCTCTGAAAAATCAATCTAAAATGGAGTCTGATATGGTCTATCAAAGCATAATAGTTCTATGTATTGTCGAAGGCTTTCATGGCTGGAATCACTCAGTTCTTGTGGGGTTTTTTTGGGTTATATGGCCATGTTCTAGAGGCATTTCTCCTGACGTTTCGCCTGCATCTATGGCAAGCATCCTCAGAGGTGACCTCACCTCTGAGGATGCTTGCCATAGATGCAGGCGAAACGTCAGGAGAAATGCCTCTAGAACATGGCCATATAGCCCGAAAAAACCCACAAGAACTGCATAATAGTTCTGTATGTAGAACTATCCTATAGCTGACCATTCACTGAGCAACCAGTCACAGCAGCCCTCCTGTTCTTGTGGAGAGTAATGGGAGATCAGAGAAGTATATGCCTATGCCTGCTTAGTTAGACAGTAGACACATCATCTCTTGAAGTTCATTACTGTCCTCATCTAGAGGACTCAGTAGATAATTATAATCATTCAGCATGTAGCTACAGAAGCATAACCAGATGCTTTTGTATCCCCTCCACCTATATCGAAAGCCCTTTGGTGCTGATATGAAACCATGGTGAGATGTGGAGAACATTTGATTTATCTGGATAAATAACTGAAGCAGCAACAACAATATATTTCTATTTGTCACCCGCCTCTCCTTACACCTCGAGGTGAGGTACAACTAGAGATGGCAAGGTCTATAAAAACTCAGAAAGATTTTTCCCCATTTCCCCCCATTTTTTCCATGCCCCCACCTAAATTTTCTGTGGTATTTTTAGTCTTCCCATCTCATAGTTAAATTAGATTAATTAAACACAGGACCATAAAATACATATAGTAAAAACATAAAATAAAATTTAAAATACCAAAACTAATAAAATGTTAATTTATCATTCATAGATAAAAATGGACTAGGTGGTCCTGCTGGAAGAGAACCTGGATTAGCAATATTCTAACTTTTAAGGGAAGGCATTGGAAGCAGAGCTCCTAAAAGGATACTAACAAAAACACAGGCCAGATATGGCCTGTTTAAAAGGAAAATGCTGGGATAATGAGGTTAGCTGTGGACTTTATTTGGACTGCATCTCTTTGACTCATATACACTTTTGGATATTCTGTGTATGACCCCAGATTGGCTTGGTTTTTCATTTGCTTACATCTCTTTAAGGGTATAATGCCACCCTGACACATTTGTATCCTTGTGTGCATTAGCCACCATTCACTCCATGCAGCAAAGCAGATTTTCCTTCTTTTGTTTTTTCAGTCCCAACTTCTACCCAAAACCATTTGGTACCCATTTATCTGTTTGGAACATGTATCCCATTCAAGAACTATTCCTAGAACCAAATAAATCTTGCCCAACTACATTTCATTGTTATTGTTGTTCTTCCTATTCCCCCACCCCCAAGTTTTCGGATTGGGGAGCTTCATTAAGAAATGACCAACCAAGTTTGCTGTGCTGTGTTTCTCTATCTTGTGACCAATTGACAATGCACACAATCAATGGCATATGTGTTTAAAGAGTAGGGAGGCATGTGGAATTTCAACAGTGACAATTCTGATAGGAACATAGCATATCTTCACCTCCCAGATATTTGTGGAGTGGAATATAGCTATTCCACAGATTTTTAATTTCTCCAGTATTTATTGTACAAGTATTTTCGTAAAAATGGCTCTGAAAGTTCATCTGAAGCAAAATCCATTTCAAAATCTGCACTAGGATAGCAAAGTTCTTTAGAAACACTAGTTTTCATGATCTAAATACATTACAAAATATGTATTTGAATGAAAATACAGCAATCCCTTCAAGGTCCACAATTGCTAGAGACTGTGGATCATCATGGCCCATAGTAATGGCAGTGATTTGAATGTGGATACACGGAGGCATGAGCTTTCAAGTTGCCTTAATTTAATAATATGGACCATGATCATCCACGTTTTTATTTACAAAGCAGATCCCAGAACTGATGCCCTGCAAATAAAGTGGGCTTGCTATAAATTTATGTGTGGAGTATGAAAACAGTAATATTATCAGATTAGTATAGAAAAGAGGAAACAATAGAATTTCAGAATAAATGTACATAAAAGTGATATAGATCAAAATTACTGTAATCTCTCAATTCCTATTCAAAATTTATTGCTTTGTCAACAAACACTATAGGTGGTCCTTGGACTGGTGCTGGTCCCCAAGCCATTGCTTGCTGGATCCTGGCAAGTTTTGAAGAAGGAAAGAAAAACAGAGTTGTAGCCAATGGTCACAAGTACATGCAGTCCCTAAATTATGAACAAGATAGATTCTGTGGGTTTGTTCTTAAGTTGAATTTGTTTGTAAGTCAGAACAGGTACATTTTTAAGTATAAGTCCAGCCTATATATATATATATATATATATATATATATATATATATTAGTAGGTTCTTGTTGGTTTTTTTGGGCTATAGGGCCATGTTCTAGAGGCATTTCTCCTGACGTTTCGCCTGCATCTATGGCAAGCATCCTCAGAGGTAGCTCACTACCTCTGAGGATGCTTGCCATAGATGCAGGCGAAACGTCAGGAGAAATGCCTCTAGAATATGGCCCTATAGCCCAAAAAAACCCACAAGAACCTAGTGATTCCAGCCATGAAAGCCTTCGACAATACATTATATGTATTAGCTTTGGATAGCATAGGGAAGGGTTAACACCCTTGTGGTATTCCTTTGCTGCCTGTGACCCTATTCAGGAAATTTCACCTCACTTTCTGTCCCTGTGATAATTGGATTTTGAAAAATGTGGTTTTTTGTGGAAACAAGAATTGGTGAGAAAGTTTCAGTGGCTACACCTTTTCCCCATGATAACTCTTTCAGGAGTGAATTTCTTTTCTGGGGGGTAGATTTTTCTCACTTCCTGTCATCCCACTCCCATTCTTAAGCATGTGTCATTTGTAAGTTTGATGTTTGTAACTTGTAGACTGCCTGTATGGTAGTGGTCCCTGGCACATTGGAAAAAATACATAAATGTCAGTCCACTCCCCCCCCCCCCAACCTGCTATAAATCACACAAAACAAAGTAAAACAAGACAGGGCAGGAGAGGTTTCCCAACTGTCAGCTGCTCCTCTTGCAACAAAACAGTGTTGTCCCTTTGCATTTTCTTCCTCCTGACATGTTTGTATGTCAAGTGGTCTGTCTTTTGGCAGCCTGTTTGGTTGATGAAGTGGTCGGTCATGGTAAAAGTCAAAGAACTTCATCAGAAGAGCTCTCTTTCTCTCTCTCTTTCTCTCCCCTGCCCTCCCGAGAACCAGTTACTTACAAAATCTCTCTGGACAAGTCCATGAGGCTGAAAGGATGACCGGATAATAGCAAAACGCTCTTTTGAATGACTTCCCTTGTACCATTACTCTGAGAAGGCAGGGAATTTGTGTGGCATTTTCTTTTGCTTACCCGTTGACAAGTCAGATTTGTAGGATGTTCTGTATGCCTGTTCCAAGAACATTATTGCAAACTGGTTTTGTTTGATATTTACAAGACTTCTCCCTCTCCTTTGTATAATCAGACGTGTGTATGCAAATCTAGCCACCTGCTCATACAAGATGATAGAGACTGAGTCAGAAAGTGAGACACTAAACACACACACACACACACACACACACACACACAACTGCACCTATCCATGCATCTTGTAATTTTGCCAAACCTATCAGTGCATCCTGTAATTTTCCGGCAAGAACAAATGGTTAACTCCCCACATTGGTTATGCAAGATGTACGAGGAGATTCTGTGCTAGTATGAGATTGAACATTAAAAAGACTTAATTACTTTTGCAAAATATACCGCCAAACATTTACTACTGTGAGATAGTGCCGTGTATTAGCGTAAATAATTAAAGCTAAACTGCATTTGTCAAATAAATGAACAAAGTTTATTTTTGTGCTGTTGGGAGTGCTGATTTTTAATTGTGCCTGTTTATTTGGTCTCTAATTCACAAATTTCCACAAGTTGCATTAAGTCTTTCTGACATGGACTATGTTGTGGAAAGAAATAAGTGTTTGGTGTTTGTGTCCCACCCTACTTTGAAGTCAGAGGGTGGATAACAATGTGTTTAATTATGATTATACAAAATGTACAACCCTTTTCAACACTGCTTAATTTTGTTTAATTAGTCTATTACTATTCTACCTTTCATCCATCAATTCATATATTTGTATTTTACTTCTCTTCTACTGAAGGAAGTATGCAAGGACTTTCTCTTTAGTCGCAGCTTACTTCCCATCAGAAAATGGAACAGCCAAGAAGACGGTCACCAAAGTTGGCCATCATACCTCGGAATCTGGACAGCTTCAGATTGAAATATATCACCTTTCAATAAACGTGTATTATACAGTGAAGGACTATAGTTGCCAATATTATAATGGCGAAGGGAATCATTGACCCCCCCCTTCCCAATTATGAATGTAAAACTTTATCATCTTCAAAGTATTGTTGAAGGCTTTCATGGCCAGAATCACTGGGTTGTTGTAGGTTTTTTCGGTCCATACGGCCATGTTCTAGAGGATACTGAGTGATACTTTCTAGGGCTGGGTGGTTTTGTTTCGTAATTTCATAATTCGTTAAAAAATCGTTATTTTTTTTGATAACGAAGCTATATTGAACCATTCAGGAGCAACTAAAAAATGAAACAAATTTTTCCAATTCATTTTGTAATTGTTTCGGAATTGATTCATTATTGATTCGTTATTGATTCGTTATTGATCCGTAAATGTTTCGTTATTATTTCCGCATGTCTGGTGCAAGTTTTAGGGTTGCTGTTTGTTTTCTCAGTAAAAAATATATAATTATCACACCAACAGTCAACAACAGAGGGAGAGGGAAGCTTCAGAAGTTTTTTTAGCGTATTGTGCGATCGCGGCCGCCATTAACGAATCGATTCGTAATTGATCCGTAATTGTTTCGTAATTGGTTTTTTGATTTCCGAAATTTCGTAAATATTGAACTTTTTTAAAGGAAAATTTCGGAAGTCTTTTAAATAACGAAACGCAAAAAAACCCTAAAAACGAATCGAGTTTAGAAACAATTTTTTCCGTGTTTGGACAGCCCTAATACTTTCCCCTACTTTCTCCTCCCCTGCCTTGATTGGACAACCCTCTATCATCTTCAAAGCTGTAAGGGCAGCATTATTCCCCCTGTAGTGATTTTGGTGTTGGATTCTGGAGATCAGGGTTTGAATCCTGCTCGGAATGGGAACCCACTGAGTAATCTTGGGTAAATCACATTTTCTCAGCCTCAGAAGAAGGTAATGGCAAACCCCCTTTGAATAAACCTTGTGGGAGGTCTGACTTTGAGACTCCGTAATTTGTAACAACTTAAAGTCACAAAAATAAATAAATAAATATGTATCTCTATGGACCACTCCATGAGACCAAACCAGTTTTGAATGTAAGGTCTGTATTCTGGAGAACCCCTTCAAAATTTGGGCATCCAGCACAGCAAGGAATAAATTTGTTCTACCATTTTACACTTCAGATGAAGTTCATGAGTGAATAACCTCCTCGCCATTTAAAAAGCATACATACAAATGGGAATTTTGGTGGGAATAATCTGCAATTTTCCAGTCTACTACACTTGATCTTAGCCATTTTCATTGTTGTGTGGCTTCAAGTTATTTCCAGCCCATGGAAACCCGAAGACCAACCTATCACAGGGTTTTCTTGCCTTTCTTTTTTTTTAGAGGGGCTTTGCCTCCCCCCCCCCTGTAGATTTGACTTGCCCAATGTCACTCAATGGATTTCAGTGACTAAGTTGGGATTTGAACCTGAGTCGTACTCAAACCACACTCAAACCACACTCAAACACACTCAAACCATAGGCTCCCAGATTTCTATGTATAGGATATTTTTTTACGTTTGTGCGGAATAGAAAAACATTTAAGAACAAGTCCTACAATCCAGGCTGAAGTGGTAGATTCTAGCAGCAGTTTCCATCTATAAAGCGTCCTTTTCCCTTAAGTGTCCCCTGAGTCTGAAAACGATGAGCTATGGGGAGAAATGATTGTTTTCACTTCATCTAGTAATTGCTTCCTAATTACCAAGTAACCCAACTTGCTCCTTGGCCTGCTGCTGTTTAAAAGAGAGAGAAACTTCATCCAAGAGAAGTTTGTTTGTGCTTTTTAGAAAAGGAATAGATTTATGTAATCCATAATGTTAACAATATGTTTGCTTCTGGGCTGACAATTTGTATGCAAATGAAACAACACAGTGACAGCTCCTGCTCTCCTGTCACCTCCGCAGCATTGCTTACGGGATGCCTCCACTGTAAAGTGTGAGGCTTTCGTCAGAATTACCAACATTTTTAGAAAAGTAATTTGGACTGGAATTAAAATGACCCGCTGCATCATAAAGGGCAGGGGAAGAGAAGGCAAATTGTCCAATCAAGGCAGGGGAGGAGAAAGTAGGGGAAAGTATCACTCAGTATCTATCCTTTGCTATCATTGAATGGAAAGGGTTGCTTTGCAAAAAGAATTATAGAAACATTGAGTTGAAATAGAACACAATGACCATCCATTCCAGAGCATAGTGTCTAGATCTAAGGAAGTAATGCTACCCCTCTATTCTGCTTTGGTTAGACCACACCTGGAATATTGTGTCCAATTCTGGGCGCCACAATTCAAGAGAGATATTGACAAGCTGGAATGTGTCCAGAGGAGGGCGACTAAAATGATCAAGGGTCTGGAGAACAAGCCCTATGAGGAGCGGCTTAGGGAACTGGGCATGTTTAGCCTGAAGAAGAGAAGGCTGAGAGGAGATATGATAGCCATGTATAAATATGTGAGAGGAAGCCACAGGGAGGAGGGAGCAAGCTTGTTTTCTGCTTCCTTGGAGACTAGGACGCGGAACAATGGCTTCAAACTACAAGAGAGGAGATTCCATCTGAACATGAGGAAGAACTTCCTGACTGTGAGAGCCGTTCAGCAGTGGAACTCTCTGCCCCGGAGTGTGGTGGAGGCTCCTTCTTTGGAAGCTTTTAAACAGAGGCTGGATGGCCATCTGTCAGGGGTGATTTGAATGCAATATTCCTGCTTCTTGGCAGGGGGTTGGACTGGATGGCCCATGAGGTCTCTTCCAACTCTTTGATTCTATGATTCTATGATCCTGTGCCATGCAGGAAAATACAATCAAAACACTCCTGATAGATGGTCATCCAGCCTCTGTTCAAAAACCTCCAGAGAAGGAGACTCGACCATGTTCTGAGGCGGCATATTCTGTTCTCAAACATCTCTTACCATCAGGAAGTTCTTCCCAGTGTTTACGTAGAATTTCTTTTTCTGTAATTTGAATCCAAGGCAGCAGAAAACAAGCTTGCTCTCTTCTCAATATGACATTCTTTCAAATATTTAAACATAGCTATCATGTCGGGATAAACAACTCCAGCTGTCCTAAGCTACTTCTCACAGAGCTTGGCTTCTAGACCTTTAATCATTTTATTTGCCATTCTCCAGATACATTTCAGCTTGATACAGAAATAAGTTGTAACTAATTTCAAAAGAATACTCTTGGTTGTGATGGTCAAATCTGAACATCCTAGCAAATCTTTCTAACTGGAGGTGCTTTCCCATTATGTAATTATAATGTTTTGATATTGCTTCAATTGCCATGGTTCTCTCCTACGACATCTTTAGATCGGCAGTTTCATGAAGAACTGAGTACATAGAATCTTCTGCTTTAGCCATGTAGCTCCAAAGACTACACCAAAAAAAAAAAATTAAAAGAAATTTAGGGAATTGAAAACCCAGGATTCATATAACCATAGAGTTAGGAGAGACCCAGTGGGCCACCATGTTTAACTTCCTGCCCAATGCAGGATCTCCACCTTCGGCATCCTCAGCAGTAGTCCCCAAAGTCACATTTCAAAATTATGCACAAAAGTAACACTTTATAGTCCCTTTCTTAATAAACAAACAAACAAACAACATTTTTTTCCTCCTGCATGAATATAGTGTTTTTCTGAGCAGGTTGGTGAAACCCAAATATTTCAGAAGAGTTGTTTTTCTTCCCCTGAGAAAATTTCTGAGATTTTTCTAACTCTTCAAGTATTCTTCAGTTTTGTTTTGTTTTGCAAAGTGTTGCAAATGTTGACTCAAGCACTTGCAAAATCCAGGACCTCATTTTCTTTTGGCAAGTGCATTCTTGACTATCTCTGACCTCCTTGAACTAACAATTGCATTCTAAAGTTTATTAGGAACAAAATATTTTTTCTTTTACTGAGTCAAACCTTTGGTCTGTCCAATTCAGTACTGTGAGCTTTGCAATTTTGGTTTGCAGACAGTATACTTGCATAAGGGTGCTCATAGGGTTGTTTTGAATGCAATAGTCCTGCTTCTTGGCAGGGGGTTGGACTGGATGTCCCATGAGGTCTCTTCCAACTCTTTGATTCTATGATTCTATAACCATACCTGGAGATGCCAGGCAGCATACTATATGCAGGTATTAAACAGGTCTGCTTCAATTTTGAAATGAGATAAGATTGATATGCTCATGATTATACAAATGTGTCTAAAACAGGGGGCTTCTAGCATTCACCTAGGAATACAGGATACAACCTTATACTGAATCAGAATGTTGGTAAACTCTGTCAACTCTGACTGGCAGTGGCTAGCTATGGTTTTGGACAGGGTTCATCCCTAGTCCTTCTTTCCAAGCCCAAGTCTGTTTGGCTTCAAAAATCAGAGAGGATTGGATGGCTTCAGGGTTGTATAGTTTCTATTCAGGTTTACCTTTCATCTCCAACTTTTCTTTTTCTTTCACACCTATCTTTTGCATGCAACGAACAGACCTACCACTGAGTTATGTCCTCTCAGAAAATTGTGCCTGAATTTTAGAACATGGTAGGAAAAGCAAGCAAACACACACAGTTGCATTTGATCAGCTTGTCTTTGTGTTTATGTGCCTTCAAGTCACCTCTTGACTAATGACAACCCCATACATTTCATTATGCTTGCATAAGAAAGAGATATTCAAATGTGCTTTGCCATTTCCTTCCTCTGAATACAGCCCTGGTATTTCTAGGCCATCTCCTACCCAAATAGAAATCAGAGCTGACTCTACTTAGCTTCCAAGACCAAACATGAGTTTATGACCATGGAATATTGAGATATGAGCTTGTTTACAAGTAGGTTTTTCATGTATTATGTTTTGGTGATTGGGGCCCCTTTTAATCTTAAAAAATGCAATTTATTTATTTTATTTATTTTTCGTGTCAGGGGCAACCAGACCATTGTATTACATTTCTAACAGAACAAAACAAACAAACAGATTTAAAAAACACAAAGTTTGCAAGCTTGGTAGTTGATTAAATGTCCTTTGACCAGTATCTGGCCACTTGGAGTGCCTCTGGTGTTGCCGCAAGGAGGTCCTCCATCGTGCATGTAGCAGGACTCAGGTTGCATTGCAGCAGGTGGTCAGTGGTTTGCTCTTCTCCACACTCGTATGTTGTGGACTCCACTTTGTAGCCCCATTTCTTAAGATTGGCTCTGTATCTCATGGTGCCAGAGCGCAGTCTGTTCAGCACCTTCCAAGTCTTCCGTGTGCCCAGGGGGGAGTCTCTCATTTGGTATCAGCCATTGGTTGAGGTTCTGGGTTTGAGCCTGCCACTTTTGGACTCTCGCTTGCTGAGGTGTTCCAGCAAGTTTCTCTGTAAATCTTAGAAAACTATTTCTTGATTTAAATCATTGACGTGCTGGCTGATACCCAAACAAGGGATGAGCTGGAGATGTCACTGCCTTGGTCCTTTCACTATTGGCTGCTACTTCCCGATGGATGTCAGGTGGTGCAATACCAGCTAAACTGTGTAATTTCTCCAGTGGTGTAGGGCACAGGCACCCCGTGATAATGCGGCATGTCTCATTAAGAGCCATACCCACTGTTTTAGTGTGGTGAGATGTGTTCCACACTGGGCATGCATACTCAGCAGCCGAGTAGCATAGCGCAAGGGCAGATGTCTTCACTGTGTCTGGTTGTGATCCCCAGGTTGTACCAGTCAGGTTTCATATGATATTGTTTCTAGCACCCACTTTTTGCTTGATATTCAGGCAGTGCTTCTTGTAGGTCAGAGCACAGTCCAGAGTGACTCCCAGGTATTTGGGTATGCTGCAATGCTCCAGTGGGATTCCTTCCCAGGTAATCCTCAGAGCTCGGATGTTTGCCTGTTCTTGAGATGAAAAGCACATGTCTGTGTTTTAGATAGGTTAGGGATCAGCTGGTTTTCCCTGTAATAGGCAGTAAGAGCACCTAGAGCTTCGGAGAGCTTCTGTTCAACCATCTCAAAGCTCCCTGCTTGAGCAGTAATGGCATGATCATCAGCATAGATGAAACTCTCTGTCCCTTCTGGCAGTGGCTGGTCATTTGTGTAAATGATGAACATTGATGGAGTGAGCACGCTCCCGTGAGGCAGGCCGTTCTTCTGTTTCTGCCATCTGCTTCTCTGGCCCTAGAACTCAACAAAAAAGCTCCTGTTTTGTAACAGGTTTCCTATGAGGTGGGTGAGATGGTAGTCCTTTGTGATATTATACATTTTTCTTAGAAGGAGGTGGTGGTTCACAGTATCATAAGCTGCTGACAGGTCTATGAAGACAGCTCCTGGGATCTGCTGGGGGACATGAGAGAAGCCTCCTCACAGGATTGCAAGACATCCGGGCGTCCCCTGGGCAACGTCTTCATAGACGGCTGATTCTCTCACTCCAGAATCAACCAGAAGCGACTTGCAGCATGTAAGCAAGCAACCAAAAAATGCAATGATAATAAATGAATAACTATTTCCTGCCTGCCATTAATACTCAAAATACGCTTTCTCATTCTGCCCAGTAGATGTGCCAGTCATTTAAATGTTAACCAGGACAGCCCTTCTTTCTTTCATTATCATCACTAGCTTATAGATATTTGTTGTAGGTGTTACTGTATTTTATCTGACTCAAGGAAACACCTGGAGAAGATTTTCAGTTCATCTTTTAAAGCAGCCTAAATATGTCATCATGTTTAATATGATGCACATCTAGTATTTCTTTCTTTTGCCTCCTTCCTAGAAACCAAATTATTTAAAAAATGCTGTCCATGGAGTTGCTGCTAGAAAAAGGATATACAAATTTTGTTCATACTATATAACTTTAATATTGTGGAAATATACTGAAGAAACTTCCATTGTGCTGCCTGAGCTAGATGCCTTTCCTGGTCTTTCATTAAAGCCCTTGCTGCGAACATGAATATTCTGTTCAGCAGTTTTCTGGGCAGTTTTGTGAAGGATAAATGCAGCAAAATTGCATCAAATAATGAGAAATGGCTGTTCTTGGCTGCTTTAACACATTTAAATGCATTCAGTCCTGCAATACTGACATATTTTTTGCTGGCATCTAGCGGCTGACAAAAGTAACTGCACAACCTTAGCCTGTGAATTTTGAAATGCTGGAGAGTAAAAGGCACCAGATCCCATCTGATCTTGAAAAGTAAGTAGGGAGAGCTCTGGTTGGTCCTTGGATAGGACACTGTAAATGAATGCTAAGTACTACAAGTTAGATTTCAGAAGAAGGTTCTGGCAAAAACACCTCTGAGTATTCTTTGCCTAAGAAAACCTGAAACAATTGATGAGATTGCCATAAACTGACAGGTAACCTGAAGGCACATACAAAATATTAGAACAAATCTGGTTAGAAGAAACTTGCTGTCCAGATCATACATTGCACATGTTTTGGAATTAATCTCATTTGCTGTGCTCATAATGTCGTGAAACTTATGCAAAAACGGGAATGTTGAAAACTAGAGTTTAGCTTTCAGCACAACTTTTGTATTACACAAGTATGATGGGTATGTGTGCGTGTGCCTGCCTTAAAGTCTTCTATCAATTTATAGTGATACCATGAATAGTTTCAGTGTTGTTACTATTTTCTTCAATTCTCTAAAAATTTCTGAGAACTCATGTGACATAGCAGCCCAAAGACTTAGGGCCCTTCCACACAGCCCAATATCCCAGAATATCAAGGCAAAAAATCCCACAATATCTGCTTTGAACTGGGTTATCTGAGTCCACACTCAGATAATGTGGGATTTTCTGCCTTCATGTTCTGGGATATAGGGCTGTGTAGAAGGGGCCCTAGCTGGGAGCTAAGCAGTTCCAGCATCAAACATTATATCTGCTACGGCTGAGGAATCTGATCTTTGTAAATTCTGGTCAGAGTTTGAAAAAGTTACTTTTTTTGAACCAAAACTTCAGAATTCCCAGCCAGGATTGCCAGAAATGTCTGGGATTTGCAGTATTTAAAGTCACGTTTCCAGCTTTTGACTCTACTTGTAATAAGAATTGTCCTGAGTTGCATCTCTTGAACAGTAGTAAAAACTTTTCAGACACACAAAAACGCAAACACACACTGCATGCCTCCTAGGTTTGCAAGGTAATGTTTGGCTTCCAGAATTTGCAGGATAGAGGGGACCAGCTGTATGCAATATGTGGAGGTGTTAAAAGCACTGTATAAATGTCAATCAGAATGACTGTATTTTATGTTTTAGATCAGCTATGCACCTCAGTTGTAGCCTCTAAAAAGCTGTGGCATCAGCTTCAATTGGAAGCAACTCATTTCATGAAATCCCTCCCAAATCTTCTGCTGTAAGGTTTTCTATGGGCCCTTCCACACAGCTCTATATCCCAGAATATCGAGGCAGAAAATCCCACAATATCTGCTTTGAACTGGGTTATCTGAGTCCACACTCAGATAATGTGAGATTTTCTGCCTTGATATTCTGGGATATAGGGCTGTGTGGAAGGCCCTATATTTTCCAAGGCTTAGTGCAACAAGACTCTATGGCCAGAATTCTATTATGGATGCATGTAATCATAAATGGACTTACATATATAAGGATTAGAACTGTATTGTTGCATAAAATCTATATACAATAGAGGTCTGTTTTACTACATAGCAGCACCAGCAAATTGCCTGATGCGTATTGGTGTCCAATTTATAATGGGACCAATGCGCACTGGGACGGATGTACATCACATCAGTCCTAATATACGTTTGGCACTCTCGCTGGTGTTCCATTATGCATCTTCATAATTCAATAAAGGGATTTCTTTTTTTGCTATATAATTAGTTATATGTAGTTATGTAACATGCCATATACATTTCTATTTTATTTTTGTAATACAGTAATGAACATTTCCCAGACCTTGCAGCAACAAGCATCCCCAGTCTCTGGACCTAGTTCATTCTTGTACATCTTCCTAAAACTAAGGCAATTTCCTTTAGAAGTAAATTTCACACGCCATCGGCTATGAGAACCAGACCCTGGATATTGAGTCACTATATTAATATTCTCATCAGACCAAATCCCGGAGTCATTATTCACTCCATACCCTGGCACAGCTCCTGTTGAAGTCAAGGTGCTTTGATTAAGGACCACAAGGCTAGCCTATTGCTTTTATCTTAACATTAGTCATTTTCACTTTAACGGGTCGGATTCAGTGTGTGGAGTTGTTCGGGCACCTTCCCTGTGCTGAGACAAGGGCCCACTGGCCTGCAGAATTGGATTCTTTAACAATGCAGATTGGCATGCAGGCTGCATGGAGCAGCCAAATGAAATAGTAGAGTCATTAGGTTTCTTGGATATTTGCTGCATAGATTTGCAATTGAAGCTTGCAGTCCTATTTGCAGATTGGAGTTGGGATCGAGAATGCCTGCCATTTGAAAGAGTTGGAGACATTGGCATCTCATTTCCAAACATGCACACAATGTAGATCATTCTGCACATGAATTTGGGTACCCGGCTTGGTGAAATAGCAGCTGCACCCCACTCTTCCCAATCTCCCAAACAGTCTTGTATCTAAACATCATCATCATCCCAGTTGTATTTATTTATATCCTTTTAAAATATATTTTGCCCTGTCTGGAATTCAAGGCAATTTAAACAGATAAACCCAATCTCATAAATTTACCTCAAAGAAAACTTAAACAATATAATTCAGTAGTACTGATTACAATTTGAACTAGTTCAAAACATAGGATGGCATCCTATTCAAAACATAAGATGGCATCCTATTTAAAACATAGGATGGCATCCTATTCAATATTTACAATGGCAAAACCAGGCTTATAAATATGGCAATTCACGTTTATTCCATCATAGACATGTAGATGAGTCGTTTGCATTCCTGGCAACTATCAGATGCCTATACTATATCTATGTTCTCGTCCAATAAAATTCAGACTGTCTTGTCTCTTGATGCAAGGGTGGGAATTCTATTGAATCATGAAGTCAGAAACACAAAGTACAAACAAACAAAGACACCAATGTTAAGATTCAGAGTTCGAGAAATCAAAGTCAGAAGTCCTTTAGTATCAAACCAGGAAGCAGAAGAGTCAAGTTCTAGGTCAAGAATAAACAAGTGTAGGACTGAAGCCAGATAATGACATTGTCTGCAGCAAGGGAGTCACACCACTGAGTGATTTAGTTCTCAAGATCTCAGCTGCTGCTTGACTGATTGGCATTTTTCAGCTAATCTAAGAGACCTAATCTAACGGCGCTCCATGCAGTCATGCCGGCCACATGACCTTGGAGGTGTCTATGGACAACACTGGCTCTTTGGCTTAGAAATGGAGATGAGCACCACACCCCAGAGTCAGACATGACTGGACTTAATGTCAGGGGACTACCTTTACCTACCTACCTTTAAGAGACCTGCAGTGTCCTTCCCTCTGTAGTTGATGCTCTAAAGCAGTGGTTCTCAACCTATGGGGTACCCAGATGTTTTTGGCCTACAACACCCAGAAATCCTACCAGCTGGTAAACTGGCTGGGATTTCTGGGAGTTGTAGGGCAAAAACATCTGGGTACCCCAGGTTGAGAACCACTGCTCTAAAGGTATGGGTATGTTAAACCCTTCTGTAGCTTGTACGGATGTGCTTACTTCAGCTTCACCTACAGAGGCTTGCACAGACTCCTGTGGAGTATTTGCTTCAGTGGAGGGCTCATCTTCAGCAGTGGCTGAGCTAGGCATAGCAAACTAGTGGGAGCTGCTGGTCTCCATTTCCTCTGCTGGCCCTTCTAGCAACTTCTCAGCCTTGCTATCCAGGCTGTTCACGACACCTCATTGCTGCCTTATTTTGGATTATTTATATAAGCAGAAATTTACATTTTGCTTGCAATGACCATGATAAGATCTCATCCATGGTGTCTTTTCCTAGACCTGACTTTCAACATCATTGTTTAAGAAAGTTTCAGTTGCTGAAAACCAACAGAAATAATAGTGATCAGCCACAATTTGTGAAAATCCCATGGTGAGATCTACAACTACTGGATAATTTCAGTGTAAATTGCTCAGGAGCTTATCTGATGAAGCCCAGAAGCATCATGAAGATCTTTGGTTGTCCACATGGCTAAGGCTAAGGCCACCACTGCATTGCCTCTTTCTTCCAGAAGCTTGCTGGTTATATCACATTTTCTGGTCACATGGCTTGGCACCAGAAAAAAACAGTAGCAGCAAGGTTTCAGGAAAGTCTTGTGTGTTGGTGGCAACACAGTAGTGAGCCTTTTCGTGTGAACAGCAGATTGGGCTGAAAGCTCACTATGGGGGTTCCTGGAAGTTCTGAAGAAAATTCCACTTTCCTTTGACATGGATAAATGGCTAGATGTAGCAGTTGAGCTATGAATCCAGCTGTACATCATTTGGACTCCCCATAACAGCTGGGCAGTGTGTCCACTTTATTTTGGCCATCTAGATATGTTCAATGTGTCTTTTAATGTATGCATCAGGGATTCTGTAAATCTATCCCCTATCTATCTTGCATGAAGGAAAACATTACAGGGATTGATATTGACTTATTGTTCAGAGTAGAACCTCAAACCCAAGGCTGCATAAAATAGAAGACAAGACTGCAGCTGCTACTGCAAGTTATGTTCCTACAGCAGTTTTAAAAACAGCAAGCAAATATTCCCCACTTTTTCTTCTTCTTTTCCTCTGGAAGTCACACAGTAAACAGATAGCACTAACAAAGTCAAATATTAATAACCAAGAACTAAACATCCCCAAATCCCCTTCCTCACACCAGCAAAACCACTAGAAATTTACACTGACCAGAGCAAATAGAAAATAAAAGTCAAGCCACTTAAATGGATGACATTTCCAGAGAGAACCAAATACCCTTTTGCTTTCTTGAATGACCAAAGTTATAACATTTAGCAGCAAATAAATACCCATTTAAGAGCACTAACCATCCATCATAGCAGCAGTGAGGAAACGACTGACAGAAACTCTTAACAGGATTCATCTAAGACCAAGCTTTTAAAAAATATGGACAGATCTGATTCAATTAATTTACAGTCCCTGGATCTAGTAAGCTTTGCTTGCCAACACAACTTCTGTCATAGGGCCTTCAGGCCAAGCAGAGACAGCATTGGTGACAATATCTCCTAATGAAGTTGGCTTTGAACAACCTTTGAAAAATTCCCAAAGTCTCTCAGATAATTGTCAGAACAGGCCCTCTGGGGCCCTGAAGAAAATTTAAAATGGTATACTAATCCTAGCACTAGTAGCACCTCTTTAATTGGTCAAGCTTGCCAGAATCTTTCTGGTCACACTGGAAGTTACTACACGAAGTCCCCTTCATATACAATTCTGTCTTGCCCCTAATCCAACAGGTATAACCAGAACCTTAGAACTGTAACAGTATTGGGGACAAAGAATAGGTGAAGTGATTAAAACAGTAGCTGAATCTTTTCCATGCACTTCAGAACATTTCCCATTAATGAACACCCGTAGAACATGGAGAAATTTAGTTCTACCTTTAAGAAGTCCAATACCCAAGGACACCTTGCAATCTTGAAAGGAAAAGTCAATATTTTCATGTAGTTCTTGACGAGAAGCAGGCATGGTAGACCCATGCACATGGTGTTTATGTGCTGTTATCTCACCACCATTGCATGGTCAATTTAAGGAAACTTTAGAAACCAGTCCCTCCCATTCATTTGTCACTGTTTTAGCACTCACCTCATATTCTCTAGTATATCATAGATGAAAGCATACATATATGTTTATTTGTGTGTGTATGTGTGAGATCACACAAGCTAAGAGAGGCTGAAGCAGTTTATTTTTCCCAAAGCCTACTGAGAAGGAGAAGATTCCATTCTTCCTCTTTTCTTACCACCTCCTACTGAGTTACTAAACTCATGAAAAACTATAAATACTGATTTAGACTGATAATTATCCTGGTCTAAATGCTTGGCTGGTAGATGAAAGCAAATGTTGGAATCAGGACTGGGCTGGCTGCTATGTATAAACAGAGACTGATTCTACACAGTTACATAATCTGGAGCAGAATATGGATTTAAAACCCAGTTCCATTCCAGAGAGTCTCCACACACAACACAGGAACTGTGAAAAAGCTCCTGCAGAGTCCACAATGTGCCCCTCATGTTGAATCAATCCAACAAAATGACTTTTTTCTTCTTTTCCCGCTAGGAAGAAATGTGCTGAACTGTGTCATCACAACGGATCAGGATTAGTAATGGAGCATATCTTCCACCCAGAAACAAAAAGAGGGAAGTGATTTCTTCTTGGGAACGGAGAGGAAAGATGTTTGTTTGCCTTCCTAAGAGTGCCACATCCAGTTTTTTTAAATCTGAATTTTCTACAGATGGTGATGCACCTGTTCCTCCCAAATATGTGCTCTAAAGCATCCATACACTGATCAGCTGCACCACATTTTATTGCCAATTTTGGACTTTCTTTCTACCTTTTTAACACATGTTTTCCATGTGAATGCACACTGCAGTGCACATGAGGGAGGTGCATTTTCTAGTCACTCCCCCACGTTATAAGCCACATCATTCTGGATTTTACAGCATGTGCAGATTAGGCCAGAGTTTTGGCAAAATCCTGCATCAAACTTGTATCTACAAATCTGGAGCTAATTACCTATGTTTTCTCCATCTAACCCCTGATACCATCCTTAAAAACCCATCAGCTATCTGGAGAAATGGAAGCTTGTGCTGCTGAACGGGGGCCTGCGGGATGATATGGCCACTAGTGTTGTGCATTTGGAGTAAACCTTGACCTGTTTCGTGTCCCGGATTTTGATGAGGAACCCTGATCTGTTTTTTGGGAGCCTTCCAAAATTGGGAGGGCAGATATCTGTTTTCGCTATGGGGTGTCAAAATATCTGTTTTCTACCAGTTCATTATGGGGAGGGGGGTGTTCCCAGGCTCCCCTTCCCATCATTTTAGGCATTTAAGCTGTTTCTATTCTAGAAAGCACTTTCTGGACCTGCATGCCACATACACTTTCCGAGGCAAGTTCTCTGTTTCTTACTCTAGAGGAGGTGCTTGGCTGCAGACAGGCAGAGGAGGTGCTTGGCTCCCAGACTGCGCCATCCAGCAGCCACAAACTCTTTCTAAGGCATGTTAGAAGGCTTGCTTCCAGTTAAGGAAGAGAGTTGACCTCCTGGAAGAAGAGAGTAGTTTTCAGGGAATGAGGGCTTTCTTTTTGGTTGCTGGGGGATTAAACTGTGATGCCAAAAAGCAGAGGAGGAGCCGAGATCGGCTTCCACTTGCTTTCGTGTTTTCATACCGGGAGGGCCCTTCCCATTACAAGTTCCCAAAGCATTGAAGATACCAAAAGAAACAGAGAAAGCGGAAAAAACAAATTCTCCACACAACCCTAATTGGCCACCCTCCTCCCACCCCTCAGCAGTGCTGCAATGAATAGTTGAGATAGATCTCCAGAGGGGTCCCTGCTTTTGCTCTTTGCAATATTGCTTACTGGAGGGAGAAGGCTGGCCATGCCCTTCTGTATCACTCTGCTCAGTGGCAGCACAAAACTCTGTGGTTCTGGGTGGCTGTTGAGCTTTTAAGAAAGGTTTCAGGGACGTTTGCAGTCATAACAATTAGTGTCGTAGTCATAAATAAGAAGACAAAGCAGTTACAAGGTCCTGTTGTAACTAACAGGATGTCAGTCTCAGTATTCTGCAGTACACTTCCCCAAATCCCCCAGCTAGCATGGAAGTAGGAGTAGGGAGATAAGTAACTTCTCCAAGCTCTACATAAGCTACTTTTAACATATCCTAGGGAGACAATATTTCTGCACATTTCTTGGTCTAATTTAATAAACCAGTGGCCTTAGTTTACTCAACAACATGCCTTACATCTTTGTGTCTAAACAGGGACACACATTATAAACATCTTGAGGCATTTTTGGAAAAAAAAGATAACTATAACTCAGCACACAACTGGGATAAAAGGCAATGTCAATGGCAGAGGTTTTTTGTCTTCTTTTTCATGGCTGCCACACTGAAACAAAACACAGCCACTAAAACAGCTTATTAAAGGAGATATATATATATATATATATATATATATATATATATATGGGTTACCTGTATTTAAATTTATTCTTTATTTTTCTCTCTGCTATCTAACATTTTCCCCTCCTGTTCCAAACTTCTAAGTAGCACATTTTTGTTTTGACCTTCAACATGCCTGACTACAAAAGAAGAGACTTTCTCGGCTGTCTTTGAATGCACTGTGCCGTTCTTTCTAAGGAGCCTTCTGCTGATTTTTATCCTTAGGGATCAATGATTCCTTCAATTCCATAATCTGACAAATTGCACTAAAAGCAGAAGGCCTACATTTTCAGAGCAGTACGTCCTAACCAGAGTAAGACAATAGCATAGATATTCTGCCCCCAAACCATGGGTCGTAGGGAGGGCTTTAAATGTCTTTTAACTTAAGTCACTCAATTTAGAAGAAATGAGATGGAGATAAACCCTGTTATTACATTTTAGGTTATGGTAATACCCATAGGCCTCTGAACTAGTGATTGAAATAATGGTTGTGTTACAATGCGAAATATAATGTGTGAGTTCTATGTGAAAGTTCAGTGACTAATCAGTTCTAGAAGAATTTCATAGATGTTTCTATAGCATAGAGGGTAAATAATGAGCATACAGGATTTGGTAGCCTGTGGCATATGCCTGACCAATGAAGTAAACATATTTTTCATTTTAAAAACCCCAGTGTGTACAGGTATGGACATAATAGGTATGAACAGGGAATGTTGTCCAGCTCTGATTTCAGAACCTCTAACATTTCACAGATGAAAACGAGGACATGTGAGGTCAGTCAATTAATGAGAAATAACACTTTTGCATTATGAACTCAGTTTGCAGCAAGTGAAGTAAGCTGCAACAAAGGAGGAAAGTATGATGAGGAGAGAGAAACTCGGACAAATTAAAAGTGAGTTGACAAATGATTAATTGGGATTATTTTTGCCAAATCAGTATCTATAGAATACTTTTTCAGCACCACGTTTCAAATGTGTTTTTTTCCTCCTGTAAGTTTTCCTTACTTCCAGCTTTCACAACCATTTGTAAAAATGGGAAATATGATGGCATAAACGAGTTTAACTTTAGCATATGGCAGATGACAAAGAATGGGAAATGGGATGTTGGTGGACAGGAAAAGAGATTTAAAGATGGGCTTAAAGCTAACCTCAAAAACTGTGGCAGAGACACTGAGAACTGGGAAGCCCTGACCCTTAAGAGCTCTAACTGGAGGTCAGCTGTGACCAGCAGTGCTGCAGGATTCGAAGAGGCATGAATGGAGGGTGAAAGGGAGAAACGTGCGAAGAGGAAGGGGTGTCAAGTCAACCCTGATCAGGACCGCCTTCTGTTTGAAAACCGGTCATCACTGCGGGAGAACAGGCGGATCAAGAATAGGGCTCCACAGCCACCTACAGACCCACTACCAAGACACCACATCTGGAAGACAATCATCATCGAGCTACGACTGATTGCCTAAGTAAGTAAGCATACAGTCATATATCACTTCAGGATCTTGTTTAGTTCATTCATAGCTGCTCTTTCAGGTCCTAGAATCATAGGGTTGGAAAAAGCCACAAGGACTACCCAGTCCAACTTTCTGCCATGCAGGAATAGTCTTCTTCTGAATCCTAGAGTACAGCTTCCCTCTTGATTAATATGTGAGCCAAGGCATGGGTAATCTTGAACTGTTTTAACACTTCATCACACTAGAGAGAGAAAAATCCACTTAAAATCCAGTTCCTGGCTCCTGCAGAATTATGGGGTTTGTAGTTTAATGAGGCTATTAAAGACTCCTCCCTAAACTACAAACCCCAGAATTCTGCAGGAGGCAGAAACTGGATTTTAAGTGGATTTTTTCTCTAGTGTAATTTGTTCATTATTTACTTGAGAGTTATGTAAATACCTGTGTTTTCCTAATGCTAAACTGCAAACCTGCATTTGTACTTTCTTCCTTGACTTCCTTTAGCAGTCATTTCATGTCTTTGCTGTTCTCTAGTGGTATGTTGTCATCTGTATATCTTAAATTGTTGATGTTCCTAATACCAATTTTCATACCTTCCTCCGAGTCCAATCTTGCTTTATGCACGACATGTTCAGCAAGTTAACCAGAGAGGACAATCAAAGGCATCACCCCATGCCAAGTGGAAACTGCTTTTTTGTCTGTCCTAATAGTAGCTAGCTTCTTGTCCAAATCCAATCCAAATCAAAGGATTGAGCCTGATGCATAAATTCTTATGTGTGCTCCATTATGCAACATATTAATAGTCAAATGGTCACAAAATCAGTGATCCCATGTGTTCTCGTTGCCCCACTTTTCCTCAATTCACTTCTAGTTCTCACAATACAATGTTTTGCTAGATGTTTCAGCTGTATTTGCACTGGATCAAAAAGAGAAAAAGAAGTCTGTACTGCATTTTCCCTGCTACCAAACATTGGTAAACACTAACACACCATCCATTAGATATTTTGTTGACTGTGCCAAGAGTTCAGAAAAAGTCAGATGAAAATGAAATGATCCTCTGGGAAATTACATTTTTATTGGGGAAATGCTTCCTGATTTTATACTTCTTGAACATTGTTGACCAGCTTTAAGTGGCTATCTCTTACACTTGCAAAGAAATGTATGAAACTGTGGGGCTCTGGGATGTCATCCATTTGCAGCAGTTGAAGACTGATCCTGACATAATGTGCTTTAAACCTTTAAGGACAAATTCAACAACTGGAAGTAGAAGTGAACTGAAAGTTTCCCTCTCACGCCTTTTTGCACAAAATGAAGGGAAAAGCAGATTCTTGCCTGCAAACATTTACCATCAGTAGTTATGTGATGATAACATTTTAATAAAATTCTGCTGGTGTCATGCACAGATGTAAGCCATCACATTTTGCCACATATTTCTAGTCTAAATGTTTTAATCAATCTTAATATAACCTGATAATCCAAGACAAAGAACAACCTAATTAAAGATAATGTCTAAAAATCAGTATTACGCTTACAGATGCCTAGTCTGGAATTACACACTCATAACTGATCTGTATGCAAGATGCCTATATCATCATGGCACTATCGCCATAATCATAATGATCCTAAAAATTTATTTTATTTGGCATGAGCTTTCCCAACATAAGGTCTGTTGTGCTGGTGATTGGGTACCTTTAGCTGTGAAAGGGCTGTGGCAATCAGTAGCAGGACCATATCCTAATTCCATGTTATGGCCTAACTCACTTGCTGGTGGGGTGGAGTGGAAACATCATCCACCCATACTTGTATTGTCAGCAGAATAACCAATAACTAATTCTCTGTGTGAAGCTAATGCCTGTAAAGCAGGTTGTTGGAGTTGGGAGGAAGTCAGGCTGAGAGCTATTACTTAGGGTGGATACAGACAGGCCTTTATTACAGGAGAAGCTGCATTATAAAAACATGGATTTTCCCAGAGGCCTGTTCACACCCATCCCAGAAAGCGCATGCTTTCTGGGGTGGGTGTCCAGATGCTCTCATGGGACTGGACCATGAGAACATCTGGAGGCCCTTCCTCCCCTCCCCAAAGCTCCCAGACCTCTTAGAAAAGTAATGAAAACGTACCCATCCTCCATTACAGGCTTTGGCCAGCTCTCCCGGTGCATAGAAGTGATGCACCAGGAGAGGAGGGGAAGGAAGGAGAAAAGTTGCTTCCCTGCCCCCCACTCTCCTGGCACAGAATTTCTACACACCAGGAGAGCTGGCCAAAGCCTGTAATGGAGGTCAGGTAAGTTTTCATTACTTTTCTAAGGGATCTGGGGGCTTTGGGGGAGGGGGTGGGTATTTCCACAGTTTACCAGGCTTATTTAGTCAGATAAACTGTGGGAATACTGTCTGGACTGCAGTGTTCTGCAGCCCAGAACCAGAAATGGTGGGTTTATCCTGTGCATTCCAAGAAGGTGGAGAATAAACCCAATATCTAATTAATTCGCTATAAACCAGGCTTTTCCTGGTGAATTAATTTGGGACTGTGCAGAATGTTGTCTGGACAGTCCCTCCTTTATTGCAGTAGATACCACAATAAAGGTACACTCTGAATGGGCCCTTAGTTACTCCAGTACAACTTAGCACTCATTTACACATACCACAAAATCCATGGCCAGTCCAGAGTAGCAATACTCCAGAGAACCCCAGCAGATTGACTCTGGAGGTAGCCACACGCTGCATATCTGTCCTGCAACAGCAGTGGGGCAGAGTAGATTCCATCAAGGAGAGACAGAGGTCTTTACCTTGGTTCAGATGTGGAGATAAGGGAAAGCCTTCAGTCATGGTGTTAATTGTGAGATTTATGAGGCATTTGTATTTGGTGGCGGCAGAGATTTAGGGTGAGCCTCGTATCTGGTGGAAAATCAGTGGGCAAAGTGATAAACCAATGCAGGGAGAAAATAAGTTGATCCTTAGATATATGATATATGATATATGATATATGATATATGATATATATATATATATATATATATATATATATATTGGGGTGATGAAATTGGGGGCAGGTTATAGCAATAAACTAGTTATTTCCAACAGAGTTCACACTTTCCAAGTGTTACAGCTGACTACCATTTGAGTGAAATAAGTTGGTGAATGCAAACACCAAGTGCTAAGAGCTTGGTGCAAGTAGTTTTACATCTGCCCTTCTTGCTCCTTTCTTCCATGAGTCATATATAGATGTTATTAGTCTTGAGAAGAGGGAGTCAGATTGGCTTACAGGACTAGGAATACAATCATTGCAAGGAAATGTCTCACTTTTTTATATTTAGCTTTCCCAATTGTATCAGATTGTGGTAACAATTCATTACTATTATTAACATCATGATCAATCATCGTCATCATCATTGCTTTCTCTCTGTAGAGCCAATGGTGTATGATGGGTGCATCAAAAGCGATCGATCCTGTTCCCTGACTGTAAATTTTTAAAGAGGAGTATAATGAATTATAAATAACAATTCTTTCTTCATACACAAATACCTTCATTTATTTGTGAAGCATGTTATTCTGTCTAGATTGAGAAACACTGCTGTCAGCAATGAAAAGTTGACCCAACTAGTCAAAAAATCCCTAGGCTTGTAAAATGAATAACAAGAAACTTTTTTAATGGTCAGGATATTCAACTTAATTTGTGTTGTTTTATACTTGATACAGAGAATGTATGTTTACAGAATACCCTTTTCACAGTACATCCAGCATCTAGTTATGAATCCAATTATTATTTTCCCAATAATCAAAGTATATATTACATTAACCATTAAAGGCATCACTCTTTTGTAGATTATGGATTTTGCAACCCTCAAAATTAGCAGGTTTAACTTTCATAGATTAGATTATTCGTGGATTTGATTAATACATTCTCTCTTTGAATCTCTAGGCTGTCCAGTGCAATTTTATGGTCAACTTCTGGACATGACACAGGACCTAGATTCCTGGAGGGGTTTCTTGATCGTCCTTTTGCTCCCTTTGTTGGGGTCATAATCCCTAAACTCCAGTGAATGTGGAAAGCTGACTATATTACCTTAAGATTTAACTCTGTGAGGGATATTTATGCATTTCACAATATAATTGTAGCTTCAATTACATTTTAGTTACAGGTGGTGGTTCCCAAACTGAGGAAGAATATCACATGGGGCAGATGGTAACTCATGCTGTGCTTCATCCTGCTCACTCATACTGTGTTGTGAATGTTGAAGTGACAGCATTCACCTGCAATCTGTAGTATTTGAATTTATTTATTTTTGAAAGAATAAAACATAACAAATTTGTGAAAGAGGGATGTAAAGCATGACCATAGCTGAAAGGGCAGTGAACTTTATTGGGGAGAGGGCCTCGAC
Organism: Anolis sagrei; assembly: GCF_037176765.1. Classification (NCBI taxonomy): domain Eukaryota; kingdom Metazoa; phylum Chordata; class Lepidosauria; order Squamata; family Anolidae; genus Anolis; species Anolis sagrei. The sequence goes on from NC_090025.1 coordinate 182,521,781, forward strand.
ACCATCATCATAGCTAATTACTTTTAAAAATAACTTTCCAAACTCCTGTCTTCCATGGGTTATAATGGCTCCTACTTCGCATAGGAATAAAGATAGGAATTGGGTTGTTGTGTGTTTTCCAGGCTGTATGGCCATGTTCCAGAAGCATTCTCTCCTGACGTTTCTCCTGCCTCTATGGCAGGCATCCTTACAGGTTGTGAGACCTGTTGGAAATTATGAAAATAGGGTTAATAGGTGGGAGAAAGGACTCCTTCTATTCAAGGTAGGTGTGAATGTTTTAATTGGCCACCTTGATTAGCATTTAATGGCCCAGCAGTTTTAAGGTCTGGCTTCTCACTGCCTGGAAGAATCCTTTGTTGGGAGGTGCTTAGTTGGCCCTGATTGTTTATTGTCTGGAATTCCCATGTTTCTGAGTGTTGTTCTTTATTTACTGTTATGGTTTTAGAGGTTTTTTAAATACTGGTAGCCAGATTTTGTTCATTTTCATGGTTTCTTCCTTTCTGTTGAAATTGTCCACATGCTTGTGGATTTCAATGGTTTCTCAGTGTAGCCTGACATAGTGGTTGTTGGAGTAGTCCACCATTTCTGTGTTCTCAAATCCACAAGCATGTGAACAGTTTCACATACAACAACCAAGTGATTCTGGCCATGAAAGCCTTTGACAGTACAACGATAGAAATGTACAAGGATGAATTGAGAGCAGATTGTTCTTCACACAGTAAAGGGGAATTCTTGTGCCAATTTAGAATGGATTGTTTTTCTTTCTTGGTAGTAGAAAGTGATAGTAAAGTGTTGAGGGACACAACTAAATGTGCACACTGCCTTTAAGCAAACTTTTGTGTTGTGTGGGTGATCCCTCATCCAGTAAGAGCTGGTGATTTCCATCTCAGTGGGATGGTACATCCAGGTTTTTGTGTGAACATTAAAGAAGCTGTTAAAGGTATCTAAGAATGTTTAATCTCCTTGGATACCTCCTTTAAACTTCAAATTACAAACCAAAGAGTTTGACTTGCAGAGCTTGGAGCTACCAGTCATAATCACAGCCATCGATAATATTCAAGTAAAAATCATCTGTCAGTTTATCTGTCTTCTACTCATGGAACTGGGGTTTTGTGTGTGTGTCAGGAGGGACTTGAGAAACTGCAAGTCACTTCTGGTATGAGAGAATTGACCGTCTGCCCAGGCATTCGTACAGTAGGTTGGCAGTATAATGTTTGATATCTATGACAGGCTTTGGACTGGTTCGTTGGTCATTAAATCAGACTTGGATTTGGCTATATGGTGAATAATAATGTTTTAATGTATTTTAATTTAATGACTTATCTCTTGTATAATGTTGTATGTAATGTGTTTTGTATGTTGTTGGCATCGAATTGCTGCCGTGGTTAGCCATCCTGAGTCCCCCTTTGGGGGTTGAGAAGGATGGGGTATAAATATTGGAAATAAATAAATAAATAATGTTTTTTATTTTTTTTCATCATCCTTTGGGGAGTCTTCTCTCATTTCCGCACATGGGGAGCTGGAGCTGACAGAAGGAGCTCATCTGCTGGGTGTGGTACTATTTTTCAGAAAAAGGTCTTCAACCAGGCCCTGGCATTACCAAAGCATCAACAGTTCCCTGGACTGTAACTGCTTAAACAACTTTATCTCAAACTACATATTCCGCAGACAAAGCAAATGCAAATATATGTAAAACACTATCTGAGGTCCTTTAAATCCATTCTCAACTTCCTGACCATGACTACATCTTGTTCCTCCCCCATTCCCCATTTCCCCTCCAGACCTGTCACCCATTTCATTTAAGCACTTAGCTGTCTTCTAATGAATGAATTGGCATTTCATATTCCCTTATTATCCTATAAAGCCAAATGCATACTCAATAACATTAACGGTAATTTCTCATAAAGAGATATTATCGATTGGGGTGCTACCTGTAAGCATTGAAAATTGCAGCCTGCACATAGTCTTCCACATCTGGGGCCTGAAGAATTAAAGAAAAATTAAATTTGACAGCAGTAAATTCTCAGGCACAATCGAGGCACCAATTTATATGCAAAATGAAATGCTTTATGAAAATTTCCTCTATTTTCTCACGGAGATTTTGGGTGGGAAAAGAGAGAGAGAGAGAGATTTCGCTAGATGCCTCTTCCTCTAATATCCCTCTACTTAAATATTATACCGCAGCCACTGCCGACTGCCTTTGATGTATAAATAATCAAGTTAAATTATATGCAGCAAGGAGACTGGTTGCTCTGCCATTCTTATTTTACAAAGTAATTTCTACCCTAGAGGGTCAAATTTCCCTGACAAATTCTTAATTACTATGTTGCAACAGAGGCAGAATCTATTTGTGCATAAATCCCGAACATTCCCAAGTGGTAAGTAACTAATATTACCAACCATTTCACTTGGCCTGCTCACTGAACTCCATAATTAGATAATACTTTTGATGATGGTACATTTGAAGTCTTAATCCATTTAATTTTTTATGAGATTTTTTTTATTTTAATAGGGATATGTTAGTGACCGCTGCCTATTTAAAAAATCATTAAAATTCTGTCCACAGCAGTAATAAAGATTAAAGATTACTAATATGGCATTCATAACCTTGCTGGTTTTCTCGAAATCCAGGGCTTAAGGTAAATGGTAAAGGTCATTTAATATGTTAGTCCCTAATTATAAGCGTAGGTAATAGGTTTCTTTTCTAATTATCCTGGTATATGTGTGTGTGTGTGTGTGTCCATTTGTGTGTGTGTGTGGAGGCTGGCATATGTTTTTTCTGCTTTTTTATTTGGGTTGTTTCTTAATAGGGTGTAAAGAGAGATGGGAACACCAGGGTAGGGAAAATAAATAATCCTGGAATTAAGGCACTGAACATTGATGAAAGTAGGTAATGCGCAATGATTAACTGGATAAAAGTGTATGTTTGAATGTGCGGGTGTCTTGCCTCGAAGCGTCTTACAAAAGATGCACCATCTATTTGCCAGTAGAAAATGAAGGGGAAAAGGTCACGAGAAAGATTAATACCTTTTTAGTTTAATACCAAACATTGACAAATAAGATGAAGGCCTTTTGTGACCGTGCTGATAGCAGCCAAGGAGCAGCTCGAGAGATGGCAACGAACGAGCGGGATATGGAGAAGTGAGGAAATCGTCGTTAACATTTTGCTGTCAGATTTGTTAGAAAGGGAACAGCATCCTGATCTAGGATAGCTTCCCAGAAGACAAAGGCTTGTTTTTGTTGTCGCCATGGTTGTTTGGTCATCAGCAGTATGCCTGCTGCTTTGGAAAGTACAAGAGGACAAGGCCCTGACTTCAGGAGGATATCATCTAAAATTCAACACAAGGACTAGAACACAAAGTAGAAGGTTTGGGGCAACTTCAGGTTTGTGTGATTAAATTGCTTTTCACAAAAGACCCACAACCAGCATCTCATGTGAAGAACTTAAAAAAAAAAGTATGCCTTCACAGTCCTCACAATACATATTTCCCCCCTCTCTCTCTCTATATATAAGCTGCACGCGCCACACATTGCTGTGGCCAACCTTCCCTCCCACTTTCTCTCTTCCTTCCTTTCTCTCGTTCCTTTCTCCCCTCTATCCTTCCTTCTTTCCCTTTTTTGCTTTCCTTCTCTCCCTCCTTCCTTCTATTCCACTTCCCCTCCTCTCCCCTTTTTCCCCCTTCCTCTGTCTCCCCTTTCTTCCTTCTCTACCGATTCTTGGACTGCAATTCTCATCAGTCCTTTTGATCAATCTACCTACCTATCTATCTCTATCTTATCTATCTGGAGGTCGCCATGGGACTTTTGTTGGTTTGTTTTTATTTTCTTTGGAAGACGCCTGTGCATGAGTTTTTTTAATGTGTGGAGCTCAGTCCACAATTGATCAACACACAGTCTTTACAGAGTGAGGTTTCACTGGTGGTGTAGTTTAACACATTGACCATGGCTTCTCAATCTGTTGCAGCCTTCTTCCGCCTTCACAGCTGTTGTAACATGTACCATGTTATCCTCTGCCTGCTCCGCCGTTAAGGTCTTTGGGTCTTCGGACTGTGCTTGGTCTGGAACCTCCCCTGCAGCCACTCCTGGGAGTGCACGACTCCAGTCGTTGTGCACACAGGTTCATCGGAACATGCAAGCCCCCTCACCACGACAAGGTGACAGTTCATCGAGAGGTGGACAAAGAAGGCTGAAAAAATCCAACACCTGGCAGATACCCATGATGCTCAGGGATTTTTCAAAGCCATAAAGGCCATCTATGGACCAAGAAACCATGGCATACAGCCTCTATGCTCATCAGATGGAACCAAGCTCCTGAAGGACCAAAAGTTAATTGCACTACATTGGAAAGAACACTACCAAAGCCTCCTGAACCATAGCTCCAATGTGGCCAAAGAGATTCTTTCATAAATCCTGCAGCAACAAACCAGGGATGAGCTTGCAGCACTGCCTAGTTTGGAAGAAGTCAGCAATGCCATCAGCCAACAAAAAAATAACAAAGCCAGCGGACCGAATAGGATCCCTGCTGAAATCTTTAAAGAGGGAGGACCCGAGCTGACACAACAACTCCACCAGCTCATAGAAAAAGTGTGGGTGACCGAGAAAATCCCAGCAGATTTCAAGGATGCCACCATCATCACCCTCTTCAAAAAAAAGGGAAAGAACAGACTGCAGAAACTACTGAGGTATCTCCCTTCTAACCTCCGCTGGGAAAATCCTCACAAGAATCCTTGCAGACCGCCTTCTACCCCTCTCAGAAGACACCCTCCCAGAATCCCAGAACAGCTTCCGCCCCTCCAAAGGAACAGTGGACATGGTCTTCACTGCACGACAGCTCCAAGAAAAATGCAGGGAACAAAGTCAACTGCTGTACATGGCATTCATTGACCTTGCAAAGGCATTCAACACAGTGAATCGCAGCGCTCTCTGGACCAGCCTTCAAAAAATCGGGTGCCCTAACAAATTTGTGAACATCCTGTGGCTCCTCCATGATGAAATCATGGCAACAGTCTTGGACAGCAATGGCTCCCAAAGTGACCCATTTAAGGTGGAATCAGGCGTCAAACAGGGATGTGTTATTGCCCCAACTTTATTCTCCATCTTCATCGTTATGATACTTCACCTTGTTGATGGGAAGTTTCCCACGGGAGTGGAAATCATCTGTCGGACAGATGGCAAGCTGCTTAATCTCAGCAGACTGAAAGTAAAAACCAAGGTTACAACAACATCTGTTATAGAACTCCAGTATGCTGATGACAATGTCATCTGTGCGCATTCAGAAGAAGATCTACAAGCCACTCTAAACACCTTCGCAGAACCATACGAGAAGCTTGGCCTGTCATTGAACATTGAGGAAAACCAAAGTGCTGTTCCAGCAGTCACCAGCCAACCCCTCTCCAATGCCAGAGATACAGCTTAATGGTGTAACATTAGAAAATGTTGTCCATTTCCGCTATCTTGGCAGCCACCTCTCCACCAAAGTCAACATCAACACCGAAATACAACACCGCCTGAGCTCTGCAAGTGCAGCATTTTTCCGAATGAAGCAGAGAGTGTTTGAAGACCAGGACAACCAGGACGGTTGTTTATAAAGCTATTATCCTCCCAACCCTGCTATATGCCTGTGAAATGTGGACTGTCTACAGATGTCACATGCAACTCCTGGAACGATTCCATCAGCGCTGCCTCCAGAAAATCCTGCAAATCTCTTGGGAAGACAAGCAGAAAAAATGTCAGTGTGCTGGAAGAAGCAAAGACCATCAACATTGAAGTGATGGTCCTCCACCATCAACTCCGCTGGACCGGCTATGTTGTCCGGATGCCCGACCACAGTCTCCCAAAGCAGTTGCTCTACTCCGAACTCAAGAACGGAAAACAGAATGTTGGTGGACAGGAAAAGAGATTTAAAGAGATTTAAAGAAAGCCAACCTTAAAATCTCTGGCATAGACACTGAGAACTGGGAAGCCCTGGCCCTTGAGCGCTCCAGCTGGAGGTCAGCTGTGACCAGCAGTGCTGCCAGGAAACGTGCCAGGAGGAAGGCGTGTCAAGCCAACTCCAACTGAGACCGCCTTCCACCTGGAAACCAATGTCCTCACTGTGGGAGAAGATGCAGGTCAAGAATAGGGCTCCACAACCACCTACGGATCCACAAGAATACTGATCATGAAAGACTATCCTACTCATCCAACGAGGGATCACCCAAGTAAGTAAAGTATCTGGAGGATTGCTGGGAGTTGCAGTCCAGGAATAGGAAATTGGAAACATGCAGGGATTGGGGTGCTCTCAAAGAAATTGAAGGAGAAGAAAGCTTGCAGCTTGGAAGCAGTGCATTTGGATCATCCTCCTCCTTAAAGAGCCTGGCCTAGGGGATGCTGGGAGCTGTAGTCCAGAAGAGAGTGTAGATATGCTATTGTGTGTTTTGTTTGCCGGGGGAGTTGTTTTGTGCATGCGCTGTAGTGTCTTTTTGCCTTTTTTTTTTTTGGCTTTTTAAGTCCCTTCTGCTGTGTTTTTCAGTGTTTTTGTGAATGATGGTCACTCATTGGCCTGATAGGTGTATTGTGTCCAAATTTGGTGTCAATTTGTCCAGTGATTTTTGCATTATTTTAATCCCACAAACGAACCCTACATTTTTATTTAGAGAGATAGAGAGCTTGGTTGCTCTGAGGTTTCCATTTCAGGAGTGCATGAGTCATTTTCTTTCTGCTTTTATCAAACCACTGTCAGCAGTCCTTGCTTTTCTCCTACAAATCATCCAGAGATTCACCACCAATGTCTAATCAGCATTCATCCCAATCCTGAATGGAAGAAAAGAATATGTAATTGTTTTCTTAACTTTAAGTTACAAGCATGTAGAAAATGTAATGCCAAGCCACCCCACTTGTCCCTATGATGTTTGAGGTGAAGACATCATGTAGGAGAAACACACTTCCCTTCCCATGTTCATTTTTTGGATTACATAATATTATTCTGTTTGAATACCTGTATATATGATGGCTGTTATAAGACACAAATGTTCTGAAAATGGAGAAGTTTGTTCAACTCTGTTGACAAGCTTGTCTCCCTAAATATCTTTATCATTTGCAAACCCTTGTTGCCACAAAGAGACCACTAAGGAAACTATTGGGGCATAAAAGTACCACTTGAGCTTGCGTATATTGCTCATCAAGACTCAAAGATTAGCTAAACACTCTAGCAAAAAAGATAATGTAGTTCTGTGATAGATAGGGGTCGGTAAATATTCGAAGACACAAGTAATTTTTCTCAGAAAATAAAAGTGTTCAAAGGCCCTCTGTGAGAATCATCCCTAAGCCCTTTCCCGTGTTACCAGTCCTTTTGTGAACACATTTTTCCCTGTCAGGAGTGACTTTAGATACTGCAAGTTGCTTCTGGTGTGAGAGAATTGGCCATCCACAAGGACATTGCCCAGAGGACACCTGGATGTTTTCAATGTTTTACCATCTTTGTGAGAGGCTTCTCTCATGTCCCTGTATGAGGAGCAGGAGCTGACAGAGGGAGCTCATCCATGCTCTCCCCGGAATCATAGAATCAAAGAGTTGGAAGAGACCTCATGGACCATCCAGTCCAACCCCCTGCCAAGAAGCAGGAATATTGCATTCAAATCACCCCTGACAGATGGCCATCCAGCATCAGTTTAAAAGCTTCCAAAGAAGGAGCCTCCACCACACTCTGGGGCAGAGAGTTCCACTGCTGAACGGCTCTCACAGTCAGGAAGTTCTTCCTCATGTTCAGATGGAATCTCCTCTCTTGTAGTTTGAAGCCATTGTTCATCGTCCTAGTCTCCAGGGAAGCAGAAAACAAGCTTGCTCCCTCCTCCCTGTGACTTCCTCTCACATATTTATACATGGCTATCATATTTCCTCTCAGCCTCCTCTTTTTCAGGCTAAACATGCCCAGCTCCTTAAGCCGCTCCTCATAGGGCTTGTTCTCCAGACCTTTGATCATTTTAGTTGCCCTCCTCTGGACACATTCCAGAGGATTGAACCTGCAACCTGTCAGTCTTCAGTCCTGCCAGCACAAGGGTTTAACTCATTGCGCCACCGGGGTGTTCTGTTTTCATACTTGAAAAGTATATGATGGACATCTTTTGAATAGAATGTGAATCCAATAAATGTTTCTCCCGTTCCATGACAATTTCCTGGCCACCAAGAAGACAACAGCGTTTCCCTTATTTTAAAAGAAAGAGAGAGAGTTACATAACTGATCATTTTGCCACTCTGCAATTGATTCCATTGATCTGTAGGTGGGACTCATAAGTAATATAAGCCCATATACCCAAGAATGTATATTAATTAACATTTCAAAAGAATTGTGATGCCATGAAAGTGCATGAATTCCATGCACTCTTAGTATGCAAATACATATTTTCTCCATCAGTCTCTGTCCATTTCCTTTTATATATTTAGCATACGATTGATAGATTCAGCTCTTCTGGAAGAAGTGTGAACACACCCTACTGCCACCCACATAAAGCTTAGGCTTCCAATCGTTAAAATAATTTGTCTGTCAGTAGTAAAGCTTCAAAATGCCACATCAAAATTGTGTATAAATCCCCTGATTAAGGGGAAAATAATCTCTTATAAAGCACTTTACCCTCCTCTCAAAGCGGCAAATGTATTTATTCATTCTCATAAATATATGTTCATCAGCCAAATTCCAATTTGTAGGATCACTTTAAGATGTTGAACTGCAATTAGTTTATTTATTTTAAAAATGATGTCCTATTAATTTTCCAAGGGTATCATAATGGTTCCCCACCCTTTTTATCTTCATATCCAATCTGTGAGGTAGGTTATAAATGAGTCATAGTGACTGGTCCAAATTAATCCTGTGAACTTTGTATTCCTTTATTAAGAGAGTGTGAGGAGCCTCTGGTGGCACAGTGGGTTAAGCCCCTGTGCCGGCAGGACTGAAGACTGACAGGTCACAGGTTCGAATCCGGAGAAAGGTGGATGAGCTCCCTCTAACAGCTCCAGCTCCTCATACAGGGACATGAGAGAAGCCTCCCAGAAAGATGATAAAACATCATAGAATCATAGAATCATAGAATCAAAGAGTTGGAAGAGACTTCATGGGCCATCCAGTCCAACCCCCTGCCAAGAAGCAGGAATATTGCATTCAAATCACCCCTGACAAATGGCCATCCAGCCTCTGCTTAAAAGCTTCCAAAGAAGGAGCCTCCACCACACTCCGGGGCAGAGAGTTCCACTGCTGAACGGCTCTCACAGTCAGGAAGTTCTTCCTAATGTTCAGATGGAATCTCCTCTCTTGTAGTTTGAAGCCATTGTTCCGCGTCCTAGTCTCCAAGGCAGCAGAAAACAAGCTTGCTCCCTCCTCCCTGTGGCTTCCTCTCACATATTTATACATGGCTATCATATCTCCTCTCAGCCTTCTCTTCTTCAGGCTAAACATGCCCAGTTCCCTAAGCCGCTCCTCATAGGGCTTGTTCTCCAGACCCTTGATCATTTTAGTCGCCCTCCTCTGGACACATTCCAGCTTGTCAATATCTCTCTTGAATTGTGGTGCCCAGAATTGGACACAATATTCCAGATGTGGTCTAACCAAAGCAGAATAGAGGGGTAGCATTACTTCCTTAGATCTAGACACTATGCTCCTATTGATGCAGGCCAAAATCCCATTGGCTTTTTTTGCTGCCACATCACATTGTTGGCTCATGTTTAACTTGTTGTCCATGAGGACTCCAAGATCTTTTTCACACGTACTGCTCTCGAGCCAGGCGTCCCCCATTCTGTATCTTTGCATTTCATTTTTTTCTGCCAAAGTGGAGTATCTTGCATCAGATCATCCGGGTGTCCCCTGGGCAACGTCCTTGCAGACGGCCAATTCTCTCACACCAGAAGTGACTTGCAGATTCTCAAGTCTTTCCTGACACGACAAAAAAAAAAGAGAGAGAGAGAGAGTGGCATTGTGATGTAGTAGTTAGTTAGCACTATGCTCTGGAAACCAAGGTTTGAATACCAACTTGGCCATGGAAATGTACTGTGTGGTCTTGGGTAAGTTTTGCTATCTCAGACTCAGAGGAAGACAAGGGTGAAATCTCTCTGAACAAATCTCCATGATGGCCTTAGGGTCACCGTTAAGTCAGAAACAATTTGAAGGCCCACAACAACAGCACTAATTTGTGGTTGTGTTAGTCCATGGCAAAACAATAAATCTAATTGTTTATGCTCCTAATTTCTATGGGTTACTGAATTTATATTAAACAAAATATTAGAATATCTTCACCAGCCTGATGGCGGCACTGAAGAAGAAAACACAACAGCTAAATGTTTTAAACTGCTGTATATAGAAGTCTGGAAATTTAAGTGAAACATTTTACCCTCAAAACCTGGATCTATTTATGCATAGGTGCATGTAATCTTGTAACTCTCATGAAAAAAGGAACCATCCCCTTTTTTGTTTAGGGTGCTGAAAGGTGCAAGCTTAGTCCATCATGTGAAAGAAACATCAACTGCACTACTCTCTCTACTACGATGCCACTTCTGATCTTTTTGAGTGGCCTGATAGAAAATGACCACAGAAGCCACAGGCAGCTGACCCACTGAAGCAACACTGGCACTTTCACCATGGAATTAGCCTCAATATCCTCCCAGGTTCAACTATAGGAGACACAGGAGAGTGCTTTCTTAGTCCCCTTCTAGACTTCCATATACAATCCAGATTATCTGCTTTGAAATGGATCATATGGCAGTGTAGACCCAGATAATCCAGTTCAAAATTGATGTAGATTATCTACTTTGATAATCTGGATTATATGGCAGTGTAGAAGGGGTCTTGGTGGCTACTCCTAGGCTTTGGAGTTCAATCTGTCCCCTGTCAGCTGCCTTTTCACTAGCACCTTGTTTAAATAGGCCTTCAACCTTGGCTGAACAGGGTGGAGAGATATGCAACTGGGCCCCTTCTACACTGAATATACTAGTTAATGCTTTTTAAAAACCTTTAACCTCATTGTTTTAACTACTTTTTGATCATTTATGCTGCTTTCATTCCCATTTAGGAGAAAAGCAGAATATAAATCAAATAATATAAATTCACACTTTCTCCCTATACTATTCAGCTTTCAATATTTTTTTCCATGTACATATTTAACCTGTTAATGAAAACATTTTTGTGCACATTTTCCCAAAGGTACAAGTTTATTCTGCACACATTTTATCTGCATGTCATTCAAAAAGGACAGCTTACCTGTCCAAATGTGTCTCCCTCTATGAATCCCCAAGGACCTTAAGATCATCTGGAGAGGCCCTGTTCTCGGTCCCACAGCCATCACAGTCGCACTTGGTGGGAATGAGAAACAGGGTCCTCTTGGTGGTGGCCCTTGGCTGTGGAACTCCCTCCCTAAGGAGATCAGACCTGCCCCTCCCTCATGACATTCTGGAAGAAGCTCAAACTCTGGTTATGGGATCAAGTGTTCACAGAATAGATTGTTTTAATGGACTTTTTAGCTGATGGCAATGGATTGATTTGGAAGACGACGTGAAACAATGAACTGTTTTAATGCATCTATAATTTTTTTAAATATAAGGTAATTGTATATTATGCTTGTTTTATTTTTTGGCACCAAATGGTGCCTGTTAGTAACCATCCTGAGTCCCTCTTCAGAGGCGAGAAGGATGGGATAGAAATGCTCCTAATAAATAAATTAATAAATAATAAGGGAGGCTCTATGTTTGCCATTTCTTCCTAATGATTGAAAACCGGAAGATATGTGCACTTTTCTGCTAAAAGAAATTGGATAAAGTCACTAAAATGTTGGTGTATAAAAATGTTTTTCCCATTCCTAGTTTCCATTTCTAAAAGTTATCAGGTAGCATGACTTAAATCTGGCTTTGGAAAATGTCTGCTGAGCTAAAGTAACTTGCACTGGGTTACTTTGCAATGATGCATCTCAGTATGAGGCAACTTAATCTTTTCTAAACACGAGCAAAGCCGCTGTTCCTTTCCTACGCTTTCTTAAAAGCAATCATAGGAATAGAATACATACTCAGGACAATCCATGCTTGTGGTCAGAGTTGACTGTAAGTTATTGAAAAGCTGCGGAAATTGGTAAACATCTTCTAGGGGCTAACACACGCTGCTTCACAAAGGCTTATGGCCAGTTGCGCAGGTTTGCAGAAGGCAGATATTAAAGGCTTAATGATTAAATAACAAAAAGGAGCCTTTCAGTCATGAAATCCAAATAGATTTCATCGCTGCTTTCTCTTTCAGCTAACCTTTGAGCGAGAGAAACTTCTGCTGATGCCAAATGACCAGGAAGACATTAACGACAGATCCTGGTGCCTGGCAGGTGCCGCTGGGTACGTCTCCCCACTGCCGAGCTGGCTTTCCTCACAGATGCTGAGTGACCTTGCAAACATCTCCAACAAAGGTCGGAATGGATTCATTGATCAGCTAGGCCAAGCATATGACAGTCTGTTCCTTAATTGAATCCCAAAAGGGGGCAGGCTGGGTTTTTATTACAGAGGCCAGACGATAGCACTCATTAAAAGCTCCACAGACTGTGTGGTTTACTAATTAGTTTATTATACAGACACCTTGACGATGGGCAAAGTTGTCATTTTGCCCTTTATCGCACAGGGGATGTTGTTAAAAGTTTAATCAGCTAACACTGACCAACTTAGCTTGGCAGGCGCAGGATGGTCATTACCGAGGTCACCCCTGCTGTAGTGATTCTGACAGGGTCACAGCGTGAACCTCCAGCAAAAAGAGTGTTACATAAGGTAAGAGGGCACCTGAAAAGGAACCGGGAGGGAGGGACGGGAGAAAGAAAGATGCTCTGTAGGGAGTAGGAAACAGATGGACGGTTAGGACAAGTGAATCTTGCCTTTGTCTCTCTTTGCGTACATTGCTTAACATATGACTTCTCTTAATGCACAAGGAACTCTTTGAGTTATCACTTTGATATGTTTATCACCCTGAACATACACAGATAGCATGAATCAAGGGAGACCAGAGTTAGAATATCTCCGGACAAGAATGGTGCTTTCTCACTCGTCACCCAATCGGTAAGGGGTGCTGGCTGAGTCCTGAAGTCAAATAATGCACCCGCACAGAGAGAGACTTACATTAGATTTCTCACATATCCCAATGCACTTGTGGTTAACAAAACAGAAACTCCCAAGACACCATTGGCACTAATTAATTTTAATTTTTCTGTAACATGTTCTGACAGTCTGCGGGGACCCGCCAAATGGGCATCCGTAATGGCCTTCAACTGGCATCTTTAGCTCAGCATCCCCCTCCAGTGTTTTCAGGTAATCCTCTGCCATCAGGTTTGACATGATGTTGGGGAATACTTAAACTGCATCAAAGCCCAAGCCTGACACTTCTGGTTTATGTGTGGTTGACAGGAGAACCACTGTTAAGTGGTGGATAAAGGGATACATGTTTGCTGGGGATTCTTGTTTTTAGTCCCAGTTTGACCATGAATCTCTGTATTACCTCTCAGCCTAGAGAGCGGTTACCATGAACAATCATAACTCTCAAGCAACCAGGGTTAGATACCAACATGATAATGTTTCTTCCAAATAGATACATAATAGTTCTTCACCTGAGGTGTACCTGGAAATAAAATAATGTTTATTATTTAGCTTTCATTTCTGTATTTCTTAATATGAGGGCACATCTGATCCTAGCTGAAGATGCTGTATCTGTATCTCCCTGCTGTTTGTGACATTAATCACAATTTCAGGGGATTTCAGAAATAGCAACTGCTTCTCCAACTATACTGCTCTGTTCAAATGTAGGATCCATCCATAGGCCCGTGTTAAAGCAATTTATATAAGGATGTAAGAAAATGTCACAATTGCTGAGATTTTACGGAAGACAGGCTACCTCACCATGTTAAGACAGCCCATCAAGGGTTATTCATCTCCCATGAGAGACTGAGGCTCCGGCCCCAGACCGAGACGCCAATGGCTATTGTTTTTGTCTATGAAAATCTAGTACCTCTTCCCCTTGTGAAACTAAGCACATATACATACACATGCAGCACAGAAAAAAGAGTGACTAGTTGATTACAAAGTCACAAACAAGGCATCCAATGTATTATTTTTTACCCATCCCTGCAACAAGGACAAAATTTCACCTTTACTACATTCTGCATTTTACAGACTGGTGTAAAAATTGAAGGTTAAGTAGAGCTTTGCAATATCAGTCAAATGCCCTATGTTGCCATCACACTGTTCCTTTGAACATGGCCCATTCAAGTGAGTATTGTGTGAAGCTGATATAATTTTCTGATCATTTTCTACTGGAAATGAATAGTTTTCTGAAAGAGCAAAGGGTAACAAATAAGTTTCAGGTCATAATAGTCTTTATTTCCTGGTAGCCAAATATCAAATTGCTGCCTGTTGTAAGGCTGTCTTGTGTCCTGCCCCCCCCCCCGGGGGGGGGGGGTTGAGAAAGGCAGGTATAAATATAGTAAATACATAAATATATTTTTTTTTTAAAAAATGGTCCCAATTTGGTTGAAACTGGAATCTTCTTCATACAAAAATGTACCCAGACCATTTTAATGATGGGTTTTAAACTTCAATTCTATGTCTAATGTTTCTTTTGGGTATTTTAATATGTACTTTATGGAAATATGTTTTAATATGTGTATTTTACAGAGTGTTTTTAAATAATTATAGTTATGTGTTTTTGTGACGGCGCGTGTGGCGCCACATATATGTAGAACTGTTAGTTGCAGGATTTAAACTGTCATTTTATGCCTGTTTACCTTGTATATGTATAGTTAAATTTCATTGGTTATTATAGCTGTCAATTTATTGTTGTTGTGCACCAATTGGCTTGTTTCCTCAGTTCATTTGTTTAGGCTCCACCCCTTCCAAGGGAGAAAGGAAAGGTATCTCTCTCACCTTTTTTCCTCAGAAATAGACTAATTGGATGGTCGTGTGTAAAGCTTGGCCCAAAGTCCCTGGTCAAGGCATTTTTTACCACCAACTCTTAGGTTTTTACCTCTGAGTCTTATTCTTTATGTTCAAACCCCCTGAACGACATTGTGAAGATCTCAGGCGCCTTCATTCCAGTTTTTTGGCACCATAGGAAGGTCTTGTCCTTCAACATAGGCCACTGAACTGGGGTTGTGGTTTGCTCCGGCATTCACAGCCATTGAGAGAGAGGGAACAGGAAAAGCTTCTCAGCTTACAACTCCTAGGACTCTGGATTTTAGAGTTTATAAAGTATCTTTCCCTGTTGAAACATCAAGTTTGTGCCTAAGAAAGAGAACTCATTGTCATCAATAAATACCATTTTGAGTTACCTGTTGTGTTCTGGTCCTTGGGAGTTCCAGTTTCCCTAAAGGAGGGCAAGAAGCAATCCTCTGGGGAAAGATTTCATGTCCATGCCTCTTTCTCTAAGACCTAAAGCCCCAGGCGCGACGGCACAGTTTTAGTAATGTTGTAATCTGCCTCGAGCCATGAAGAGAGGTGGATGAGAATTAATAATAATAATAATAATAATAATAATAATAATAATAAATCACAGAGTTATGGTTTAGTTTCTATCAAAAAAACCAAGACCATTAACAACACCATGCTAATCTTGTTCCTGCTTCTACAGGTTGAAGAGAATGAATTCTCTTCACTCAAAATCAGTACCAATTCATGTCTGTTGGGTGGTTTATGGAGGCCCTGGTGGCGCAGCGGGTTAAACCGCCAGGATGCTGAACTTGCTGACAGAAAAGTCAGTTATTTGAATCCGGGGAGCGGGGTGAGCTCCCGCTGTTAGCCCCAGTTTCTGCCAATCTAGCAATTCAAAAACATGCAAATGTGAGTAAATCAATAGGTACTACTTTGGTGGGAAGGTAACGACATTCCATGCCGGCCACATGACCTTGGAGGTGTCTACAGACAACACTGGACCTTCGGCTTAGAAATGGAGATGAGCCCCCCCCCCCCCCATAATGTCAAGGGGAAACCTTTACTTTTATTTGGGTGCTTTATAGTGAAAATACAAGTATAGTCACAGGTGTTCTTTGTTTTGATCATGTGTGCAGATGTTATCCTGCATGCGTAGGACTGAGGAGAGCCTAGAATTTGAGTGTTCCTTGAATTGGTTGGAATTCTGGATCTATATTGGCACCAGTGAGGAAAAACAATTGTTCTTTTAGAGCAAGGAACATTTTGGAATCATGAAAATTTATATGCTGAAGATGTAACAATGACAGCTTCCTGTGCCCTGCTAGTTAGTATGTCTTGGTAGTTACCTCAGGAAACTTCTCCTGGTGACGGGTTGCTCTGTTACCTCCAAAAGAGGCAAATGCGTCTTCACTAACCCATTTTTAGAGGCTTCTTTTAACAGTGAAGCTAAAAGGCTCCAACTTTTCCTTCTGCTGTATCTCCCCGAGGCAATGAAGGAATTAGCTCTGTGTGTGTCTGTGTGTGTCAATGAAGCATTTTGAAATTTCACACATTTAAATCATCCCCAACTTTGACAGCATTTTAAACACATTGAAGCACATTTCTAAATTCAGATATTCACCTGTCATCTCCTCAACAAGCTTTCCTCCTACAAGACTCCTACATTGTGAAGGAAAACAGTTTGTGGGGAAAGATTTGCTCTCTGAAATGTAAACCAACTTTAATGGGAAAGAGGATAATGTAAGGGCATTAGCATGGCATATGTAAAAATATTAGTTGATGTGACCAATACTTGGCTGTCCATGACTGCACCATACTGTATATTTCCCAATGATATAACATGGTGGTGTTAAATTGTCAATTAGTTCTCTCCCAAAGAACTCTGGCAGAGTTCCCCAAACAACAGAAGTGCAGCTCCCAGGTAGAGAATTATAAATCAGGATCCCATAGGATGGAACTTTGGCAGTTTAAGTGGTATCAAAGCTTACCCAGCTTACCTGTCTGAACACATCTCTCATTATGAACCTTCTAAGATCTTCTGCCGAGGCATTGCTCTCACTCCCACCATCTTTGCAGATGCGTTTGGCAGGGACAAGAGTCAGGGCCTTCTCGGCGGTGGCCCCTCGGCTATGGGAACGCCCTTCCTAGGGACATTAGATTGGCCCCCTCTCTCCTAACATTTCAAAAACAAGTCAAAACCTGGCTTTTCGAGCAAGTTTTTGCAAATGCAGAGTAACTGGCAAATTTAGACCCACGGAATGACTGGACAATGCGATTGGAAAATGTTATGTTGTTGGGGGCATCAAATTATGCCGACTGTAAACTGCCTTGAGTTGCCTTCGGGCTAGGAAAGGAGGGCTATAAATACGGTAAATAAATAAAGTGCTTTAATTGCACAATATAGATGATACCAGAAATTGTAGTTCTCCTAAGCCTCAAGGGATGACTGGCAAACTAGCTAGCGTGGATAGCAAATCAAAAATCAGGAACCAAAGACTCCACCAGTATGAAGGCAAACAACAAAGGTTTTATTCCATTTGCACCAAAAGGACACTTGTAAAGCATGAGTGCTTGAAGGGTACAGTGGTAAAAATATATTCACAAAAAGACATCTCTATACAAAAAAAAGTTATTCACTGACATTGCCCTGTTGCCATGAGATGCAGAGTCGACCTTAAGAAATGGGGCCACAAAGTGGAGTCCACGACATGTGAGTGTGGAGAGGAGCAAACCACAGACCACCTACTACAATGCAACACCATAGGCACTCCAAGTGGCCAGCTACTGGTCAAAGGACATTTAATAGAATGCCAAGTTTGCAAACTTTGTGCTTTTTTAAAAAAACAAACAAACATTACAACTGTATCCTTGGTTTGCTCCTGATGCGATAGATAAGTATGACCCTATTTTGAAAATATCCTCTCCCTTCCCTGATTGGCCAGCAGGTAGAGCTGGCTGGCACTTTCCTGATATCTGATTGGCTGGGAGGCAGGTCCAAGAAAGAGTGCTTAGCCCTGATTGGTGGAGGTGCCAGTGAAGTAGCTACAGCTCTCCTCCCAGCTGGCCAGGGAAACCCAGAAGCCTTCAATCTGCTGGTAGAGGTGGTCTGAGGGAGGGAGGGGGCCCCTAGCCCCCTGGGTGTGTAGTTCAGGGATGCAATGAACGAAGGAAATGTCCAAAGCCGATCTGACAAGATTATGTAAATGTGTGGCCCTGCCAGATAACACAATGGGTTTCCAAGTCCCATTGTTTCCAAGTTCAGAGACAGAGAGAGAGGGTCTGGAGATGCTGATTTGCAGATGGGATTGCAATCACAGTTTCAGTCTGAACCTTTATCCTGTGACTGTCCAAGATCTCCAAGGAGATATCTCAGGGCCGTGAATGGATTGCCTCCTGTTGAGGTTTGGGAAAGTCCTTTGCCTGAGGATTATGACCCATCTCTGATTGGCATCAGGGGTGTGGATGTGGTGTCTGGAAGATTGTTCAAGAATAGAGCTTTCTGGAGTTCACAGTTTTGAGTTCATGAACATTTGTCTTTCTTTTAGAATTCAATAATAATAATAATAATAATAATAATAATAATAATAATAATAAATGAAAATTATAAAAATAGAAGAGAAACAGCCTTTGGGTGATGTTTAGTAAGGGAAAGGGAGAGAGATAGAAAGATATGAGAGAAGGGGGAAGAATGGGGGCCTTGATAAGGCTGAGCCGCAGCTGAGGAGGTTATTTAAAGTATTTTATTATTCTTTTAATTTATTCAATTAGGCGTAAGTTCTCAGAAGAAGGAAAATAAATAAATAAATAAATAAATAAAAAAGAAGAAGAAGAAGAAGAAGAAGAAGAAGAAGAAGGGGAGATAAATAGTAGCTAGGGAAGGAATGAAAGAGATACAATGTGGCTGGGGCTGGGAAATGGAGATGCTTTGGCTACTGTGTGGCCATCGGCTGGTTTCCTGGAGGAGAAGGGGAAGACGGTCATCTGGTGAATTTCCTCCATAGCTGCAGAGGTTCACTGACGTGGACTAGCCTGAGACATGCAGCTGTGCTGTGGGTGCTGAGATGGGTGTGTGAGGGTCTGGGGGTCGTGAAGGGTGGGTTGCAGCTGATTCTGGGGGGGGGGGGGGGTCCTGAGGGATCATGGGAGATGGAGGCTGTTTCCAGTTTATTATGGCCTTCACCCTTGGGAGACTACAGATTGTGGAGTCCAAATTAAGTATCTCTTTTATTACGGGGGTGGGGTATTGTTCTTCATACCTTATTTCCCTCACTTTAACTGAAAATGAAAAGGCCTCAGACTCTTGGTGGTTGGAATTGGTGATGCTCCTATGTGGCAAGCTTACCCATATCTCTTCTTGGAGTAAAGGAAACCCCTTTTTATCGCATCATATGCCAAGGAAAACTTAATATGCCAGAGAAGAAGAACCGTGGAAGCCACTTACAAAAGCAGTGCACCAAAATAGGTTCACTTTAATTACATGGTAATTGGATAGCCATTGTTGGTATGATTCTTTTTTTCAATATTATATGTCCTATTTTCAGGTCCAAAAAGTGTTTAAGGTTGAAATGACATAATTTTAGAAGGAAAGGTACACAAAACCCATTGCTAGATCTCATACTTTGTATGATGGATGACTTACATTATTTTGCCAGCATCTCAGAGAGCCTCATTGTGGAAAGATCCGTTTCATATTTCTGTAAAATCAGTGCAAATTGAACAAAGTTAGAATAGAGTTGAGAAATACTCAATTTTGCATGCTCCAGAATTTCTCAGACAGGCTGGCTAGATTATTTTGTGAACAGTAGGCCAAGAAGTAACTTTTCCAAGCTCTGGGTCTTGGTGTAAATCAGTCTAAAGAACCTCCATCTTTTCCTATCCAGCATTTGTTGGAGTGTTACATAAAAACTTTCAATTAACTGAGCAGCTTTCAAGAGCTGAGGGGATCATTTGTGACTAATGAAGAACAGGAAACTTTTTAATAAGAGCAACAGCTAGCTTTGATATTGATATTGTTAGATTTTTCTCTCTTTCTCGAGAAGTTTCTTTTGAAGTCTTTGGGATTAGAAACCCCTTTATGTTTTACCCAGCCATGATAACAAAACTAGCTAGGCTGCGCACTGTAATTTTCCAGGCAAATGCAAATATTTCTGCTAAGATTCCTATGCTGTTCTTTTGATATACATTATGACCCCATATGCACAAGGAATACGTAGCCTATTGAACCCAATTGAAATGTTGTTGTTGTTGTTGTTGTTGTTGTTATCTTTCTATATATTGTTTACATCCCACCTTTCTCCCCGTGGGAACTCAAGGTGAAAATCCCACACTTAGTTTAAAAAGCTCAATAGAATTTAAAAACAAACAAACAATTATATAGTAACAGTATATTAAAAACAGAAAAAAATAAAATATAGAGTCAGATAGAGGGAAAAGAAATTTCCTAGAGATAACATATTTTGCCAAATATGGATAAATGAAACTATATACCTGTGCCGTAGATATGGAGTGCCATATTATATCTATATATGATTTCTACCTAACACTGTCATTACATTGCAATTGCAATTAGTCCTTCCATTGGCAGGCTTTTAATTGCATATTATTTAAAATAGCTTTTAATCTCATTGATAAATTAATTACATTTTAACTTTATGTTTACACTGATGGCAGCTTCCATTTGTATCTACCAGAATTTTCATTTTTGTAATCTCTAAAATGTTGGCTTTTTAAGCAGGTTTAACTTTTTGAGTTGCTTCCTATATTTTTGGCTGGTTGAAATTACTCATTGATTTCCATCTGGATTCATTTAAATCAGTTAAATTGTTTTATTGTGTTATCTCACATAAAAATATTTTATAGTAAGTAATGTAAATAAATAATCAATCTGGCCAGAAATCCATTATTGAGGGAAGAATAATAACAGTAATAAATATGAGCAATAATTCAAATACCAGATCACTACAGAATCTTTTAAATCTCAAAGACATAAGTTTCCAAACATCTTTTTGAAATTAATAGGTCTGACAAGTGTTTGTATCTGACTAGACTACATCATTGTTATTGTTGTTGATTTAGCAAAGGTTAAATGCTTTTATGTTTTATTGATTTTAAGGCAAGGTAAATTAATTACATCCTTAACTTAGTTTTTTTTAATCATCAGTAATATTTATATTATTACTAATTCTTATGTTCCAATACCTATCTTAGAATGAATGATATACTGAATTTGCCACAACACTTTTGGGGTACAAAATAGGCTTTTAGATATTAAGGGTACATAATTTATTAAAAGTATTAAATGTATCGAAATTTTATTCAGTGTTCTATTAAACACTGAAACACAATCTATGCTAGCATTTCAGAATCATTCTCTTGTGAAAGAGTGTTTTCTGAAAATGTCCCAAGAGGGGTGAGAAATGGATGAAGGTCTGTTGAAATTGATCCTATTCAGTCACTGCTTATGCCATAACTTTTCTTGCAAAGTTTAATGGAATAGAAAAGTTATTGCTGTTGATGATATTCTTGTTGTTATCACTATTATTGGAGCCACCGGTGGTGCAGTGGGTTAAACCCCTGTGCCGGCAGGACTGAAGACCGACAGGTAGCAGGTTCGAATCTGGGGAGAGGTGGATGAGCTCCCTCTATCAGCTACATGAGGAGACATGAGAGAAGCCTCCCACAAGGATGATAAAAACATCAATTCATCCGGGCATCCCCTGGGCAATGTCCTTGCAGACGGCCAATTCTCTCACACCAGAAGCGGCTTGCAGTTTCTCAAGTCGCTCTTGACGCGACAAAAAATAAATAAATCACTATTATTAACATTATTTAGCCTTTTCCCAAAGACTGGGAATCAAGTAAATTTACACTTTAAATCACTGGTTCCCAACTTGTGGTCCATGGACCACCAGTGATTCCCAAGAAAGAAAATATGGTCCGCAGCCTCACCGTTACCACACCATTGCCTCAAAACCACAGGGCAATGAGAGTGACTGGTCTCATGAAATCCTCTTATACTGCCAAGGCAAAGGGGATGTTGTGAGGGGAGAGGCTGACTACCCACAAAAAATTACTACTAATATATCAGCTCTAGATTATTAAATATGGTTTTCTGTGAGCGAGCAGATGGTGACTACTGGATGGTATATGTTCTGCATCAGAAACTAGAGGCGATGTGGTCTACCCAATGCAATTTCTGAATCGGCACCTCAAATAACCGAACTGAATCTAAAGTTGACCATAAACTGATTCGTAACCCTTTTGGTACTAATGTTGGAGAGTGGTCCCTAGTCAAAGTGCTCCCTGCCAAAAAAAAAAAAAAAAAAAGGCTGGGAACAACTGCATTAAATGAAAGATTACAATCAAACCCAACAAAATAAATACTAAAACTATGTTAAAGTATTAACCACATTAAACAACACCCCAAAAATTAAAATACAGTTTAAAGTATTTATAGCCTGTTGTTGTTCTTATTGTTGTTGTTGTGTGCCTTCAAATAATTTCTGCCTTATGCCAACACTAAGCCAAACCCACCATGTGATTTTCTTGACAAGATATGTTCAGAGGGGGTGTCTGTCATTGCCCTCCTCCGGAACGGAGAGTGTTTGACTTTGCCAAGGCCACTGTGGCTGAGCAGGGATTTGAACCCTGGCCTCCCAATTCTTACAGCCATTTGTTAAAATCCTTCAGTTCTAAAAGCTTGCCTAACTAAAAAAAGTTTTCACCTGCCAATAGAACTGTAAGAAGACCCCTTATTGTCCTTTTGACAGAGTCCTGAAGGTTTTGGACCACCACTGAGAAGATCCTCTCTCATGCTCCCATGAGCCATACCTGTGAAGATAGTGGGACTGACTAGAAGGCCCTCTTCTGTGGATTTCAATGACTAGGCATGTCTGTATCAGGTAAATGAAGCTCATCATTAAGACCTCATCAGATGCAGAGAGAGGAGCATCTTCTTCTTGGGTCTCTCTACTGCTGCTGTTCTGGCAGCAGAGAGAAGTGGAACCCAGAGAGAGTGCCCTGGAGTACCCAACTTCTTATTTACACAACACAAGAAGGTAGCGGGGGAAGATGGATCTGAACGGGGGAATGATGTGGGAAGGCAAAGGATGGGCCCTGATGGGAGAGAACAGAGCCTGACAGTTTGCTATCTCACACTTTCCCAAGCTTCCCGCTGCTGTCCACTGCTTTACCCCAGCCTGTCTGATGAGGTCCTTATTGTTCTCACTAAAAGACAACAGCAGAGATGTCTCTACCATTAGACAGGCTTCAGAGAGAAATCAAAAAGTCCATTTGCATACAGTTGAAACATTATTTGTAATATAACTACCATGTAAACCAGCGGTTCTCAACCTGTGGATCCCCAGGTGTCTACAACTCCCAGAAATCCCAGCCAGTTTACCAGATGTTAAGATTTCTGGGAGTTGAAGGCCAAAACATCTCATGACCCACAGGTTAAGAATCACTGATGTAAACAAATATAATGTTGTTAAATACACACAACTTTTCAAACAAGAGTTTTGAAATTAAAATGTTTTAAAAATGTTGAATTATATGGTTCTGAATCTGGCACCCATTGAAATCCTGGGAGAATCTGACTTGCTCATCAAGGAGGGAACAGTTAAGACATTGCTTCATTTCCACGACAGGAGATGAAATTTCTCTGAGTGGCACACAAAGTCAAAATCACATCAACAACTCTGACACTGCATACGTAGGGTAGACAGGGTGGAATTTAAACATGGTCATTTTCCCACTAAGGTCCCGACAGCCTAACCTTCTTTCTGAGTGGCTTATCTTTTAGGATTACAGCCTAAATCAATGTGGAATATTTGTCCAACAGTCTTCTTAAGGGCAATGCCTTACTGAGGGTGGCATTTTCATATGAGTCAGAGAAACTGTGATTCCAGTTATTAAAGATCATTTGACCTTCTTTACATTCCAAACAAAGGGATCTCTTCAAGGCAGCTGTTGGGGCTTGAATATATAGGACCTTTCAGCTTTAACCTAGTAGACTTGATCTGGAGTTTGCTGTGGTGGAGTGCCTTTCTGAACTACTAGAGTCTTACAGTAAAAGCCATTAACATTTCCTCCATTACCGTCCCCTGAAAATCCAGACAAAATACACACACATGATTTCAAACAAAACAAAAACAAAATACCCTAAATTATGAGATGCATATAAAATCTGAGTCCCTCAATGAGGGAAAGAGGTCAGGATATAAAATAAAGTAAATAAATAAATATTTTTCACTCTCTCTTCCTCTCTTACACACTCTTTATTAAAAAAATGACTGAAGGACCCATATAGGGAATTGAGTTCATAAGACTGATGCAACCCTAATACAAGGTAGTGTATCTTCCAGCAGTGACCAGCCAATTCCTCTGCAATGTCAGAAATGCAGCTTAATGGTGTAACATTAGAAAATGTTGACCATTTCTGCTGCCTTGGCATCTATCTCTCTACAAAAGTCAACACTGACACTGAAATACAACACCACCTGAGCTCTGTGAGTGCAGCATTTTTCCGAATGAAGCATAGAGTGTTTGAGGACTGGGACATCTGTAGGGAGACCAAGGTGCTTGTTTATAAAGCTTTTGTCCTCCCAACCCTGCTATACAACTGTGAAATATGGACTGTCTACAGAGTAACACTCAACTCCTAGAACGATTCCATCAGCACTACCTCCGGAAAATCCTGCAAATCTCTTGGGAAGACAGGTGGACAAATGTCAGCATGCTGGAAGTAGCAAAGATCACCAACACTGAAGCAATGCTCCTACACTATCAACTTCACTAGACTGGCCACGTTGTCCGAATGCCTGATCACAATCTCCCAAAGCAGTTACTATACTCCCAACTCAAGAACAGAAAACAGAATGTTGTTGGACAGGAAAACAGATTTAAAGATGGGCTTAGAACCAACCTTAAAAACTGTGGCATGGACATCGAGAACTGGGAAGCCCTGGCCCTTGAGCACTCTAACTGGAGGCCAGCTGTGACCAGCAGTGCTGCAGAATTTGAAGAGGCATGAATGGAGGGCAAAGGGGAGGAACATGCCAAGAGGAAGGCACATCAAGCTAACCTTGACTAGGACTGCCTTCCATCTGGAAATCAATGTCCTCACTGTGGGAGAACATGCAGATCAAGAATAGGGCTCCACAGCCACCTACAGACACTACACTTGGAGGACCATCATCCTTGGGCTACAAGGGATTGCCTAAGAAAGTATCATTAAACTGAAAAGTTGTGCTGAAAGATGGAAGCCCATAGTTACCAAAAAATCTCTGACACAAGCTAAGTATTTCTTATCTGGAATTTGGAAACCCAACATTCATGTTTAGACTTGAGTCCTACCTCCAAGATATTTCATAATATAAATATATGCAAAATCTGGAGGGGAAAATCCTAGATCCAAAACAATTTGGATAAGAGACACTCAAGCTTTATCTGCATTTTCAACACAGGAAGCATCCTTAATTGGGTTATTACTAAAGCTGTTTCTTTCATAGTCAACCTCCCTTCCCCCATCATAACACAGACATTCAGTGCTTCCCTATCACCAAGTTTCCCCAGACTTTCCCCGAGTGAACCCTAGAATGGAGTTCATAAATGTTAAATTA
Organism: Anolis sagrei; assembly: GCF_037176765.1. Taxonomy (NCBI): domain Eukaryota; kingdom Metazoa; phylum Chordata; class Lepidosauria; order Squamata; family Anolidae; genus Anolis; species Anolis sagrei. Next base: position 182,547,304 of record NC_090025.1, read on the forward strand.
GAAAGGCTTTGCTCAGCAATGCAAACCATGGCTGTGACCTGAAGCAAGAGCGTACAATACCTTTTCAGTTGGATACCCTGTCACTCTCATTCTTTTTGAAGCTCTTCTCTTCCCTTTCAGGAAGAGAGTGCAGAGGGAGTTCAGATTTGTGCCCCGTTCCCTCGTTGTCCCTCATTCCACAGGCACCGGAATCCAGATGAAGCCTTCTTTCTGCTGCTCGGCTGCACAAAACCCCCACCTTACTTTCATCAAGCAACTTTCTTTCCCTTTCCTGAAAGTTTCTTTGGCGAAGCACCCATGAGCCTTATTACGCAGTCATCCCCGCACTAGTTACCACGTCCTCGTTAAAGATAAAGCATTTGAGAAGCTCGCATTAAAAAAAAGAGCTTCTACAGTCAGAATGAAAATCTTGCCAAGTTCCTTTCTTCCTCACACTTTGAGGCACCGTAGAACTGAATGAATCTCCATGGACACTCCACCGTGAGCAGATCATAAGGGCCTCTATGGCCCTTTCTAACCTTCTTGGTTATCTTCATTATAGCAAAAGCTTCACAATCGAAAGAAGAAAGTTGAGTCAGCATTTTTATTTTATAAAGTATTTTTTTCTTTTAAAAAAACCAAACCCAAGGTTTATTTTATATTACAAAAAAAGAAAAACTGGCCATAACAGTCCTTTCAAATTCAGCTTTAGTAGTTCTACATCAATGCTTTGCCTTTTGAAAAAAAATCCATGACAACATATGTGAATAAATAATTCCTGTTATTAGATAATACATTGAATATATTATTGTCAGTATTGATGTTCAGATATTAGTTCAGGGCGCCCTAAACGTTTTGTGGGACAATAATATGCTCAGTCATTTGCCACCATGGGGACCCACCATATTGCTAACGATCCCCCCCCCCCCCCACACACACACACACACATGCACACACATTCATAAATGGGGAACAACAGGGAGACAACAGAAACATCTGGCAATGCTCCCATAGCTATAAAATTATTGCAGGATTCACTGAAGCCCATCTACAATGCCATAATGGTCAGCATATAATGCAAATTAAACTGCATTGAACTGGATTATATTAATCTAGGTAAAGGTAAAGGTTTTCCCCTGACATTAAGTCCAGTTGTGTCTGACTTTGGGGGTTGGTGCTGATCTCCATTTCTACGCCAAAGAGCCAGCATTGTCCATAGACTTCTCCTAGGTCATGTGGCTGGCATGACTTCATGGAACATTGTCACCTTCCTGCTGGAGCGGTATCTATTCTACTCACATTCGCATGTTTTTGAACTGCTAGGTTGGCAGAATTTGGGGCTAAGAGCGGGAGCTCGTGTTGCTCCCTGGATTCGAACCTGCAACCTTTCAGTCAGCAAGTTCAGCAGCTCAGTGCTTTAACCCACTGCACACCGAGGGCTCCTATATTTACAACCTATAGCATATTTGGCTATTAGGGAGATGTTCGTTGCACCGGGATTGTGGCGCAGCTGGCTGAGTGTCAGCTGCATTAAGATCAATCTGACCAAAAGGTCATGAGTTTGAAGCCAGCCCGGGTTGGAGTGGGTTTCCAACCAATTGTGTAGCCTGTTGTTGACCTTTGCAACCCGAAAGACAGTTGCATCTGTCAAGTAGGAAAATAAGGTACCACCTTAAAGTGTGGGGAGGCTAAATTAACTGATTTATGAGGCCATAAAGAAGACTCCAGCAAAGCATTCCAGCGGGGAAGCATGCGGGGGAATGCGGAAGTGCTTCACCAGCGTCGCAGATGGACGATGAAAGCGACAGCTCCCCTGGCGGCCAGAAAAAGTTAAATAGCCTCTGTGTTTCTGTATATGTTGTATGTCAAAAATTGGCATTGAATGTTTGCCATATATGTGTACACTGTAATCCGCCCTGAGTCCCCTGCGGGGTGAGAAGGGCGGAATATAAAAGTTGTAAATAAATAAATAAATAAATAAATAAATAAATAAATTGTATATGAGTCTACACTGCCATATAATCCAGTTCAAAGCTGTGTTAATCTGCATTCTGAAACTGGATTATATAGCAGTGTGGATGGGGTCTGAGTTTCACCATGGTTATCTGAAGTTTTCAGAAACTGAGATATTTGGCTACAAGCACATAGCCAAATGCTGCATATATTACACACCCCTCTCTTCTAGGCACAAAAGGCTGAGGATGAGTAGCTTCATTAGTTTTATGATAATCATGGAGGGATCACTGTGGAGAGAAGAAGGGAATATCAACTCTGCAGTGCCCCAAAAATAGACATATTGAGGTATAAAAGGACAATAACAACAACCAAAAACACACCATATCAAATAAAACAACCACCCCACATTCCAGGGCATCACTTCTATTGATTGTATGGCTGTCTAATGTGCTGTGACCTTGTCAGGAAGGCTGTCCTGGGGAGATGCTGCTACTCAGTGAAATGGTGACAGTGGTGGTTCCCAGGAAGATGGGGCACTTATGCCTATTAGGGCTGGGCGGTTTCGTTTTGTTAATTCGTAATTCGTTAATAATTTGTTATTTTTTTTAATTACAAAACGATAACGAACCATTCTGGAGCAATTTTTCAAAAAAACGAATTTTTAAACACGTTTTGTAAATGCTTCGTATTTCGTTATTGTATTCGTTTCGTTATTGGTCCGAGGTCGTTTCGTTATTATTTCCGCATGTCTGGGGCAAGTTTTTTGTTTAATTAGTGAAAAAAAATTATAATATCACACCAACAGTCAAGAACAGAGGGAGAGGGAAGCTTCAGAAGTTTTTGGAGGTTTTTTAGCGTATTTCGCGGTCGCGTCCGCCATTAACGAATCGATTCGTTATTGTTTCGGAAATCGATTCATTAATGTTTTGTAATTTTTTTCACATTTACGAAATTTCGTAAATATCGAACTTTTTAAAAGGAAAATTTTGTAATTATTTTAAATAACGAAACGCAAAAAACCCCAAAAAACGAATCGATTTTAGAAACAAATTTTTCTGTTGTTACCCAGGCCTAATGCCTATGTATTATCAGCTCAACCAGCCATGTGGGTTGCAACACAGCTTCAGGAGGGTTTCTTTGGTAGTGCGGTGTAGACTTCCCATGGAGCGGACTTGTCCAGATTATTTCACCAGGTGTGATGTAACTGAAAGAAGACGTACTGACTGTATTCTCCCCTATGAACCACCAAGACAATTAAGATCTTCTGGTGGGGCCCTGCTCTCTGTCCCACCACTTTCGCAATCGTGTCTGGCGGGAACAAGAGACAGGGCCTTTTCTCTGAAATCCTGGCTATAGAAGGAAGCATTCCCAGAGTAATAGTTGAAACTGGCTACAGAACAAAGTTATCTACCACACATACAGACTGAGTTGGACATGATTTTATCTTGGCGATTTGGCTTATTTGTAATTTTAATCAATATGTATCTTAACTCGTTATTATATGATGTTTTTAGATTGTACTGTTAGCATTGAATCCTTGCTGTAAGCCAGTCTGAGTCCCTCTACGGAGGTTGAGAAGATCGGGATATAAAAGTTTTTAAATAAATAAATACTGAAACATACAGAGGAGACAGTACCAGTAAGTACCAGAGTAGAGTTGATAGCACTAGACAAGATGAACCAGTGCTAAGGAAGCTCACCAATTATTTTGATATTATACTCAGGGAGGGATTTATTTAAGGGGGAATATTATGACTGGGAAGGAAAAGGATGGAATCATTGTATTATCAAAGGTTTTCATGGCCAGAATCACTGTTGTTGGTTTTTTGAGCTATATTGGCTATGTTCTAGAGGCATTCTCTCCCGACATTTCACTTGCATCTACGGCAAGCATCCTCAGAGGTTATGAGCTCACCTCACAACCTCTGAGAATGCTTGCCATAGATGCAGGTGAAACATCAGGAGAGAATGCTTCTAGAACATGGCCACATAGCCCCAAAAAACCTTCAACAACCCGATGAAATTATTCTTCACCTCCCATTCAAAATATGATATCAGTAAGATATTCTCCCCCTTATTGAGCTTCTAATAAGTTAAAGAAACAGCCATGGCTGCAGGCTACACAGGTGTAGTTAGTCAATCATTCCTATCATGAGTTCAACAAAGTTAGCTTTTTATGAATGGTTTCCTGTGTTTGTGCTTACAATCCAGACACCCTTATGTTAAAGGTAAATTTTTACAACCTATAGCATATTTGGCTATTAGGGAGATGCCCATTATACAATGCAGCTGGGAGATAGGAACAAACACCTTATCGTGTTGGATGTCTTCACTAAGTAGGACTAAGCCCTAATGACCCCTCCCTTTATTTTGCACTGAGTAGAAAAGAAGAAGTGTCACTTTTCCAGATGGAAATCTGTTAACATCCTGGATTTGTGACCTCCTTTTATTTTGTAACAACCTTTTAAAAAATAAAGTTTTTTTTAAAAAAAAATTATGTATGCCATATGGCTGTTTATTTCTGGAACTCTTACTGTCTTATTGAGGAAATGGAGGAGTTCTCTCAGTACGCAGTGGGATATTCACACCAAGAAGCTGTTGTGCCAGCTGAAATAGGTCTAATAGAGTCACATCTATTTCTGTAAGAAATGTTCTCTTCCATTTTTTATGTTCCTTTGCCTAATAGACACTATTTTGTATGCAGATTTAGAGCTAGAATCTATGTTACAAAACTTTAGGCAAATATGTGAACATTTTTTGCCTAATCAAACCCTCTGAAATTCACAAGTTCATCATACAATGACAGGTGACTTGAAGGTACACATACACACATGCACACCCATGTAATCTATACTGTCTTCTGATCCACTTGTTGGTATATGGAGTTGAATTAGATAGTCTGCTTAGATATTGAGCCCCTCTTGCAATGAATGAAATAGCTAACCTCACTGGGGCACCACATTTACCTTTTCTAAATAGATGTGAATGTGTATGTGAGAATAATTTTTAATGTTTTAGAAAATTCATGAGTTATCTTTTTTTTCTCTTTTTTCTTCTTCTTCACTTGGGCTATATATAGATTGATTATCTGTATGTACTAAGTCCAAAATATCTTCTCACCTGGTATTTTCAAGATTTTTCTTCTGTATCTTTTCTCTTTTTTTTGATGTTATTGAATTTGAAACTCAATAAAATTTTAAAAAATAGTTCATGACTTGACCAAAATGCTTTTCGTGAGATTCACGAGGTCTTACAGTTGATTTTAAAAGTTTTTTAAAAACTTGTTCTCCTTCCTTCTCCCTCTGCCTCCTCCAATATTATTTGTCTTTGCTTTGCTTTCTTTTTGTATCTTCAATAAGAAAAAATGGCAGCGATAATAACCAGATTTCCAGATCAACTTTTTTGTCAAACCATTGCATGTTGCCACAACTACTGGCAAAGGGTGGGAAAGAAGGAAATATTATAAATAGAGTATTTTTACTACAGTCCTGGAGAAGACTAATTGAATCAATGTGCTTACCACCATAACACTCTACAAATGATTCAGTGCATCTACTCTAGTTGGGACTAGCCCTTTAAGGACTGGAAAATGAGTTGCAGAACTGCCCATTGCAGGCTGCCTTTTGGGAACTTCAAGCCCCTTCAAATATTTATAATGACACTGAACTGTACAAGAGGTGATAGCCCAGGATTATTTGAAAGATGAGAAATGCTCTGTGAGAACTTTCAATGGTCTTGTTGCTGAAACTTATTCTGATTCCTTCCACATATGTTTTGCCTCAGCAGTAACCAACAAAATCACCTGATATTTCGTTTTAAGCGCCATTGAATTACCACCCAGAGATGTTCAGGACCCTTCTGAGAAATAGTGCCATTCTTAATAACATTTTCTTCCCTTTCCTTGGAATGTCCCTGATGTATATACAGAGAAGGAAACTTTCAATCCAAATGAATCCAAAGTTTTCATGATTTTTCTTCCCCAAAAAAACTCTTATTTGCCAACTTTGAAACTTTTAGAATACAAATGATAAAGTCCTTCTTGATTTTATTAGGCCAGAGCAAGCCCATTATCCTTTAACATAAGAACACTAAGAAGAAATAGAGACGTACACATTCAGCACCCCTTGTCCAGAATTTCAGAATCTGAAATACTCCCAAATCCAAAATTGTCCACATAAATGGCTGAGATAGTGACACCTTTGCTTTGTAATGGTTCAGTTTACATAAACTTTCTTTCATGCATAAAATAATTAAAGGTGTTACATAAAATTACATTCAGGCTATGAGTATAAGGTGTATATGAAACATAAATGGATTTCATCTTTACACTTAGATCCTGTCTCCACAATATCTCATTATACATGTATATACACAAATAGGTATTCCAAAATCTACATTATGCCGAATCCATATTGCACTATCCAAACGCCTGATTTCATAGCCACATCTTCCTTTGTTTCCTGAAAACCAGGAGGGAAAGGGTCAGTCTGAGCTCATTGGGAAGAGCATTCCATTGCTGAGGGGTCACCGCTAAGAAGGCCCTGTCTCTTGTCCCCACCAGTCATGCTTGTGAAGGGGGTGGGATCGAGAGCAGGGCCTCCCCAGCAGATATTGATGCTCTAATTGGTTCAAAGGGAAATATACCTTTTTATTTTATTTATTTATTTATTTATTTAAAAGTTTTGTATACCAGCCTTCTCACCTCTCTTGAGGGACTCAGGCCGGTTTCCAACCATAATATCACATACAATCAATAAAACATCATAATTCATATTATGTAAAACATTTAAACAACATTTACATTTAATAACTACAATGGTCAGTCGTCACATTAAAATAGTTGCTCATTTCAGGGTGTTGGCTCACTCGTCGAATGCCAGTCTCCATAACCAAGTCTTCACCTGTTTCCTAAATGTCAGGATAGAAGCGGCGGTTCTGATCTCCAGTGGGAGAGAGTTCCAGAGTCGAGGGGCCACCACCGAGAAGGCCCTGTCCCTCGTCCCCACCAGACGCGCTTGCGAGGCCGGTGGGACCGAAAGCAGGACCTCTCCAGACGATCTTAATAATCTTGATCGTTCATAGGGGAGAATACGTTCGGAGAGGTAAACAGGGCCGGAGTCGTTCAGGGCTTTATAGGTTAACACCAGCAATTTGAATTGTGCTCGGAAGCTAATTGGCAGCCAGTGGAGCTGGTGTAACAGCGGAGTGGTGTGCTCCCTGTACCCTGTATCCAGCACCCATTAGTAGTACCTTTGGACAGGTAAATCAACATCCAAAAAATGTCTGGTCCCAAGCATTTTATATTGTATAAGGGATACTCAACTTATATAGTTTAAAATATGAATTGTCCCTCCTGGAGGCTTCACCATATTCTCATTTTGGCCAGAAAATAGATAGTTGAAGGGTTTGAGAGCTGCAAAAACAGGATTTAGAGACAACATGAAATCCCAGGACTACATTGTGCTCAGATTTAGTATTTCTGAGTCAAGAAGTATTCTGGACAGAGAGCAGGTGTTTCAAAAATGTACACAAATGTTCTTTGCTCACGAGGAATAATACCTTCATGAATATGTGTCCCGATAAAAGCACCAACAATTAGATATGTGTTCAAGAATTTTCCATGGGCACAGAGATGCTGACAATGGAATGAGGATGGGATGAGGACAGCATTCCAGGGAAGGGAACAGAAGTGAAATATTCTCACATGTCTAGAAACAGCTTCATCCATGAAAGTGAATAAAGTTTTTTTCCATTGTGTCTTGCTTGGCAATCATCTCCCCATCTGTTTCTTGTTTCTTGTTCATTTCTCACCCCCATCTTCACACGCCCACTCTGAGAAAGGTAGATTGCCCACCCCCACCCCTTCTTCTCTGCAATAAACAATGGGGAAAGTTTATAAATCACACAGAAAGTTTGGTGCTGACATTTTACAGTATGTTTTTCTCCCAGTGTGTGTAAAATGTAGTTTGTAATTGAAACCTGGCAGGGGGTGCTATTACACTTCAATAATATTTGCGAGCTTAACTTGCTTAGTGCTTGAGCCAAGTGTATCTCTCCTTCTAGTTTAAAGACAATAGAGAAGACAAAATAAAATAAAAATAAAAATCAAGGAGTGAACCAAAAAAAAAGTCCATGCAAATGACACCAGCACAATCTCTTTTTATGACACGTGTGGCATCACTAACAATTTCACAAAGATCTCCTATCAGGAAGATGACTCTCTAAGTAGGGATTCTAATTTGATTTTTTTCCCCTCCTTCTGTCTTGCAGTTCAACAAAATGAGAAACGTGCCAGTCTCGTATCGGCTGCACTCTTGTCTGGCCTGGAAGCAGCAGGTAAAAATCTATTCGGCATGCTGCCCATTTTATTCATTTGAGCTCTCAGTAGATGCCTGATATTGCAGTGTGGGGGTTTTGGTTTCTTTAAAGACTTTTATGAGGCCACTTCTGAAGAATGTACAATGAGTCCAAAGCATGTTCCAACCTATACCCTTCAACATTTCAAAGAAGAAAACTGGGGCATGTGTGACCAAGCAACATCTACACTGCCAGTTTCTGAATCCAGACTATATGCTTTAAACTGGATTATATGAGTCTATACAGTTCAAAGCAGATAGTCAAGATTCAGAAAAAAGATGGAAAACATTATTAAGGAGAAAGTACACAGAAGCCTGTGGTGGCTGCAATAGTTTCCCTTGTTCTGAACAACAACAACAACAACAACAACAACAACAACAACAACAGTCCAGAATTGAAAAGTCGGCGACAGATCCCAAGGAAGCAGATGAAACAATAGATCATATCCTGAGCTGCTGCAAGAAGATTGCAGACAGACTACAAGCAGAGGCATAACACCGTTGCTCAGATGATTCATTGGAACTTCTGCCACAAATACCATCTGCCTGCAACAAAGAACTGGTGGGATCACAAGCCGGAAAAAGTTACAGAGAATGAACACATCAAGCTACTCTGGGACTTTCGAATTCAGACTGACAGAGTTTTGGAGCACAATAGTCCTGACCTCACAATTGTCTTAAAAAACCAAGTATGGGTCATCAATGTTGCAATCCCAGGCAACAGTAGGATTAAAGAGAAACAACTGGAAAAGCTGACACGATATGAGGATTTAAAGATCAAACTGCAAAGACCCTGGCACGAGCCAGTGGTGATCAGCACACTGGGTGCAGTGCCTAAAGACCTTGGCCTGCACTTAAACACAATCAGCGCTGACAAAATTACCATCCACCAGCTGCAGAAGGCCACCTTACTGGGATCGGCACACATTATTCGTTGATAGACACTTGTGAGGTGTCCGACATGTGTTCCAATACAACAGCCAGCACAGTGTCTGCTGTGGACTCATTTTGTTGTTTCAAATAATAATAATAAAAACTTTATTTATATTCCACTTTAGCTTCCCAAAGGGACTCACGGCAGATTCCAAACATAAAAGGCAAACATTCAATGCCCAAATACAACAACACAGCCATACTAACAAAATTTAAACAACCCAACATATAAACACAAATTATAAATTTACAACTAAAATTAAATTTTAAAAAACACAGCCTGTTATAACAGACATAAGACAAAACATCAAAGATCAAATGGAAACAATACTTTCCCATTTCCTTGGGGCAAATTGATTAATCATTGCTTAAGGTCTCTATTGAGCTGGTGGGGTGAGCAGGGCAGAGGTATAATGGTAATATTACCAACTACTATTCCTCCTCATAAGCCAGTGAGCAAAGGCATGTCTTCAACTGTTTCTTGAAAGTGGGGAGGGAGGGGGCCATCTTTAACTCCTTAGGAAGGGAGTTCCAGAGGTGGGGGGCAGCCACGGAAAAGGCCCTTTCTCTCATTCCCACCAGCCGTGCTTGGGAGAGGGCTGGAACTGAGAGGAGGACTTCCTCCTCCGAGGAACTTCCTTGAAAGGTCAAGATTTCATCCTTTGTTTTCCTGTCCCACTTTCTGAATTAATGGAATACAAATAAATTTTGCATTTTGAACTCAGCGGTTATTGAAAAAAGGAGGAAAGCAGGGATAGGTAAGAGAAACTAGACTATTTTAAGAGCAGCTGAAAAAGTGGGATGAAAAAGGGGACTATTCAAGATTGTCTCTGTCAATCAGGACATTTGGAGGATATGGAAATCCAAGTCTTCCATCTAATTCTTTAGGACTTCATCACACGAGGCAGGCAAATCAACATTGGAGTTGGACCATCTTCTTTGGTGATAGCTCCTATCACAAGATTCCATGTACATTTCACTGCTGATCTACCCCCATCCCTGTAATTCCACCATCTCTTCTATTAACAGATAAAAAAACACCAATATCTGGCAGTCCCACAATGTTCCCATCATCTAGCTTAGTGTGATGGGCCCATTTCAATTCTGTGCCAGTATGTTAGCAGTAAAATGGCATCTGGTGGGAGGATTTTCCTCCTTTTCCCCTCCCCCTTCCTCTCTCCCCCTTGCTATTTCTAATATGGCTTTTTGTGTGTGTGTCAGGAGGGTCACTTCTGTGTGAGAGAATTGGCCATCTGCAAGGATGTTGCCCAGGGGATGCCTGGATGGTTATTTAAAAATGTTTTACCATCCTTGTAAGATGCTTCTCTCATGCCCCCACATGGGGAGCTAGAGCTGACAGAGGGAACTCATTCATGCTCTCCCCAGATTTGAACCTCCAAACTGTCGGCACAAGGGTTTAACCCATTGAACCACCAGGGGCTCCTTCCAAGATGGCTGTTTCCTGTCTATTTAATATTTTATAATTACATTTGCTTTTTTGTATGTTTTTCAAAGCTGAAATTGCAAAATTATTCTAAAATAAAACAAATAAAGAACAGCGTAATAGCAGAAAGGTTGGGGGGGGGGGTATCCAGAAGTATGGTGACAGAAACATAAATTAGGAAATTGGTGTGCCAGTATGAATGAAGTTGTTCAACATGGTATAAATCTGCTGTCAATGATAACGTAACTGAGTGGAATAACGGGTTTGTGCGATAAAGTCTTTAGTCTTCAAACAACAACCTAGACATCAGTGGCAACTTTTCTACAAAAGGCTCCTTTATCTTGACTCTGTAAATCTTGGTGGTGCAAAGGGTGGGGAGTAGAATAAGAAAGAATGGCATTTATTTCTTCAAAATAATCTGAGTAGCCACAATGCAGGTTCTTTCATTTGAACCCTCCCCAGAGATATGCTGAGTAGGGATAATAATAATAATAATAATAATAATAATAATAATAATAATAATAATAAATCATTTCTGAAAGAAATCACACATTTTGAAGGTGAGTTTTTTTTACTTTATAGACTGCTCTGGCCTTTATGAAGCTCATGAAAGAAGAGTCAATATTCATTGAGAATAACAGTCAGCTTGTTAGCTGGAGACAATCTCAGGGCAACATTGATTAGAAGTCAGGCGGAATGGAACTTCCTATACAGTGTATTTACAGTGTTAGAAAAATACATTATAACTGAAATTGCAAGGTCTTCTATCCATTTTCTTTGCAGTACTGTATAATTCTGTCTCCAACACTCCAAAAATCAAACTCTATCTTTCTCATTATATTTGTCCATTGCTGAGGAGAGATGTAAATCTTTGACTCAGGGGATCGTCTACACATGCAGAATTAATACAGTTTGACACAATTTTTTCTTACATGGTTCAACACTATGGGATCTTAGGATATGTAGTTTGGTGAGTGCCAGCATTCTTTGAAAGAGAAGATTAAAGACCTTGTAACACTAGAATTCCCATGATTCCATAGCACTGAGTCATGGCTGTTAAAGTGGTGTCAAACTGCATTAATATCTACACTGCTGATCCCCCCACCCCAGGGACTTCCATGTTGTAACTGATTGCCTTGATGTGGATATTCAATGACAGGGGTCCTCAAACTAAGGCCCGAGGGCCATATACGGCCCTCCAAGGTCATTTACCTGGCCCTCACTCAGGGTCAACCTAAGTCTGAAACGACTTGAAAGCACACAACAATAACAATCCTATCTCATCAGCCAAAAGCAGGCCCACACTTCCCATTGAAATACTAATAAGTTTATATTTGTTAAAATTGTTCTTCATTTTAATTATTGTATTGTTTTTAAGTGTTTTTGCACTACAAATAAGATATGTGCAGTGTGCATAGGAATTCACTCATGTTTTTTTCAAATTATAATCCGGCCCTCAGTTTAAGGGACTGTGACCTGACCCTCTGTCTAAAAAGCTTGAGGACCCCTGTTCAATGACATAGCTGTTGTGGCTTTAAAAAAAGTTTTTGTCACAACTTTAAAAATTCCCTAAAATCAATAGATATATGAATATTTCTGGAAGTTGGGGGATGATCCTGTTATCCTGTGTCATTGTATAGAAAATTCAAGGAGATAACTCATGCAGTGTTTTTTAAAAAAACATTGTTTATAAAAATGTCAAAATTTTCCCCCAAATCCATGGATAAGTGAAACATTCTCAAACTTGATGGGCTAACAGTGGTAAATGTGTTCTACCATTGTGGCAAGTTTCACCCCAAAAGCTGTAAACACGAGAGAAAAGGGAGCCACTGGAGTTTCCCCATTTGCCCAATTACTTTAACAAAAAAGTGACAAAATTTAGTTACTCTCGTTATAGTAACATTTTTTATTACTAATGATACTTTAGAACAGTGGTTCTCAACCTTCCTAATGCTGCGACCTCTTAACACAGTTCCTCATGTTGTGGTGACCCCAACCATAACATTATTTTCATTGCTAATTTCATAACTGTAATTTTGCTACTGTTATGAATCGTACTGTAAATATTTGATATGCAGGATGTATTTTCATTCACTGGACCAAATTTGGCACAAATACCTGATACTACCAAATTTGAATACTGGGAGGTTGGGGCAGATTAATTTTGTCATTTGGGATTTGTAGTTGCTGGGATTTATAGTTAACCTCCCATCAAAGAGCATTCTGAATCAGCGATGGAATTGAACCAAATTTGGCACACAGGACTCCCATGACTAACAGAAAATACTGGAAGGGTTTGGTGGGCATTGACCTTAAATTTTGGAGTTGTAGTTCACCTACGTCCAGAGAGCACTGTGGATTCTGGACCAAACTTGGCATGAATACTCAATATGCTCAAATGTGAACACTAGTGGAGTTTGGGGAAAACAGACATTGACATTTGGAAGTTGTAATTGCTGGGATTTATAGTTCACCTACAATCAAAGGGCATTCTGAATCCCACCAATGATAGAATCGGGCCAAATTTCCCGCACAGAACCCCCATAACCAACAGAAAATACTGTGTTTTCTGATGGTCTTTGGCAACCCCTCTGACACCCCCCTCATGACCCCCCTCCCAAGGATTCCTGACCCCCAGGTTAAGAAATGCTGCTTTAGAAACACTTTAGAAATGAAATGCTGGCACCCCCTAATTTTGCAATGACTTTCAAAACATTTTTAATCAATTGCAGAACCTAGCTCAATCACCCATGTATACCATTTCAGATTTCAGAGTCTTCTTGATTTTGGTATTTTTAACAAGGAATACTCAAGATGTAGTATGCTTTACTTGGCATAAATTTCATTTCATATTACATATGAAGATATTTACAAATTTTGGTAAAATCTAGCAAAAAAATGGATCTGAAATGAAATAGTCACCCATTCCTCACATCAACCAAAAAAGGCTCATACTTCCATTCCCTCAGAAGACTGGAGCTGGCTTAGGGAAATATCCCATACTGATTGATCTGTAGATAGGTATAATCATATGTACATTCATTGCTCTCATTCCTTTCCCACTGAAATATATAAGCCCAAATCAAAGGAACTGAGCACTCAACAAGGATCTGCCCTTTTATTTAGGCAACAATCATTCCTTTATTTTTGTTTGTTGTTTTGTTTGTTGCTGGCATTATCTTCTTAGAATGTGTGTGGGGTTTTGAAAACAAGAAAATCACATTTTCCCTTGTGAAAGTGAGGAAAACTTTTATTTTCAGGGCAAAAAAACATTTGGACTTTTGTTCTAAATTAAACATCAAACTGGAGAGGGAGATGATTGTGGAGCTTTTTATTATTTTATTTTATTATATTTTTTTCTTACAAAAAACAACCAGGCAGATGAAAGCTCTGGCCATGAATAATTGACACACGAGCCTTTCGTGTTGAACACTGGTGTATGTAAACCTCAATGAAGACCTAAGAAGTGCTTTTGTAGAACAAGAGAAGACTCGAGAATCTGAATAAAGCCACCTTTTCAAAGAACATGATGAGAAAGGGGAGAACTCTTAGATGTGCCAAGGCACACATTTTAGATTCATGCCCTAGTTATTAGGGGGCTTTGAAGTCTTGGCTGTTATTGAATGCACTGTATACTGTAATTCATTTACTTGCCTTCATAGGGAGCTCAGAAAAGTTTCTGCTAATGCTCTGTTGCCGTTCACATGGGACATATAAAGGAGAAGAGTCACACATCTTCCTCTCTGGAAGTGCTTATAACTAATATCCCAATAAAAAGCAAAACCCTTGCCTTCTTGTTGCTTCTGCTGTTGTTATGAAACATCACCCACATTTTTCTTTGTTTCCCTTCGAGTTCTGCCAAAGCTCTAGACCAAAGTTTTTCCATAAGTAGTTATAACAGTTCCCTAGTGAAAAGCATTGAAAATCATACTCAGATGACATGATATTTGGACTAGTTCTGATGGCTGCCATTCTGTTAGTCAGTTACAATATTGTAAATTAGACTTACAACTTACTGTTTTCTATTCACATTGACAATTGTGGCACCATGATAGGCTTCTTCTCTCCTAGACGATCCCTCGTTGTCCAAGTAGGATTGTCTTCCAAGATCAATGTACTGGCTATGGGTACGTAGGTGACTGTGGAGCTCTACACATTGACAATTGTGGCACCTGATAGTCGTCGTCTCTCCTAGACGATCCCTCGTTGTCCAAGTAGGATTGTCTTCCAAGATTGGTGTACTGGCTATGGGTACGTAGGTGACTGTGGAGCTCTAATTATTGACAATTGTGGCACCATGATAGTCTTCTCCTCTCCTAGGCTATCCCTCGTTGTCCGAGTAGGATTGTCTTCCAAGATCGGTGTACTAGCTATGGGTACGTAGGTGACTCTGGAGCCCTACACATTGACATTTGTGGCACAATGATAGTCTTCTTCTCTCCTAGGCGATCCCTCATTGTCCGAGTAGGATTGTCCTCCAAGATCGGTGTACTGGTGGTGGGTACATAGGTGACATGGAGCCCTATTCTTGATCTGCATGTTCTCCCACAGTGAGGGCATTGGTTTCCAGGTGGAAGGCGGTCCCGGTTGGGGTTGGCTTGATGTGCCTTCCTCTTGGCACCATGATGGTAAATTCCAGCTCAAAACTCACCCCACTGATTGAATTCTACCTATCTCACCAGGAAGCAGCAGTACACTAAGGAATTTCAACAGGACCTCATAAACCTATCTGCTTCTAACATCATCCTGCAGCTTAGTGGTAGGAGGAGGTTATATATGTCAACCTTTGGTTCTCCCTATTGCCAGTACTCAGGAACTCCATCCCTCGGTGTGACTGGCTGGATTTTAAGGTAGGTTGTGGTGAAGTGGGGTAGGAGTCAGATCAAGACACAGATCATAACCATGTTGGATCTCAGCCAATGGTTTTTCGTGTTTTTCAACCAGTGATATGTGATGATTATCAATGTTGGATCTCAGCCAATGGTTTTTCGTGTTTTTCAACCAGTGATATGTGATGATTATCAATATTACATTCATGTGAGGTGGTGAATCTACAGGAGTTTTTATGGAAGGTTCTTATGAATTTATGGGAATTCTCCATGGTACTTAATTCCATTTCAAAATAGCTTTAGCATTATTGATAACTCCTATAAACCCAATAGGCATTTGCTACCCTGAAGTAATGGAGCCACTAATGCCTCTGGGATAGACAACTTGCATTACATACAAAACTTCCTAGGTTCAATTCCCAGCTTTAGCATACCTCCACATAAAGGACTGTGCTACGTATAGGATTCCCAAATGAAAAAACAGGACAGGATTCCTATAACTTTAATGTTGGTGTAGTGGAGGGAATTTCAGCAGCCAGCTTTGTACCAATCCAGAAGTCCTGGACCTCAGAAGAGAAGTGGTCCATAGAACTCAGTTTCTTTTTGTTGTGCAACCTGTACAAGATACTGAAGGTCTGCTAGGACAACTAGCCACAACAGAAGAAATGAGCAGCAGTAGAAAGATGATGGTGATGTTGATACTCCATTTTATAAGAAATCGCAGGATGATATACACATAAAAGCAAATTAATTGTTTAGAACACTTAAAAATCAACAGAAACATTGCCACTTCATGTAGCTTTATTCAGACATCAGCTGGAACACCATGCCCAGTTCTGGACACTGCAATTGAAGAAAGATATTGACAAGATGGAACATGGTCAGAGGAGAGTGAACAAAATGGCAAATGTCGTGGAAACCAAACATTAGGAGGGATGACTTAGGGAGCTGGATATATTTAACTGGAAGAGATCAGAGGTGACATGACAGCCATCTTTAAGTGGCTGAAGGAATGCCATGTAGAAGATAGAGTGAGCTTGTTTTCTTCTGCTCCAGAGATCAGAAGACAAACCAATAATTTCAAATTACAGAAAAAGAGATTCCATCTTAACTTCTTTTTGCCATAATAGCAGTTCAAGAGTGGGATAGATTCAGCTGGTGGTAGACTCCACTTCTTTGGAGATCTTTAAACATAAGTTGGATAGTCTTCTTTCAAGAAGGCTTTAGTTTGTATTTTGAATGGCAGAAAGTTGGACAAGAGTCCTTTATTTATTTATTTATTTACTATATCTATATACCGCCCTTCTCAGCCCGCAGGGGACTCAAGGCGGTTTACAGAGGCAACAATTCAATGCCCAACAACACCATAAAAAACATTTAAAACATTTAAAAACATTAACATATAATATAAAACCATAACAAAATCAATAAAACATAAATCATTTGCATCTCCTAGTTAAAACATTGTCCAATCTCATCATCCAGTCGTTCCATATTCCTATGTCTGTTACACTGCATTTTCAAACACTTGCTCAAACAGCCAAGTCTTGACTTTTTCTGGAATGTTAAAAGGGAGGGGACTGATCTAATGTCCCTAGGAAGGGTGTTCCATAGCCGAGGGACCACCACTGAGAAGGCCCTGTCTCTCATCCCCGCCAAATGCATTTGTAACGCAGGCAGGATCGAGAGCAGGGCCACCCCAGACGGTCTTAAAATCACTGATGATTCATAAGGGGAGATGCGTTTGGACAGGTACATTGGGCCAGAACCATTTAGGGCTTTATAGGCTAAAGCCAGCACTTTGAATTGTGCCCGGTAGCAAACTGGTAGCCAGTGGAGCTGGCGCAACTAAGGAGTTGTATGCTCCATGAGCGCAGCTCCTGTTAGTAATATGGCTGCCATCCATTGGACCATTTGAAGCTTCCAGACAATCTTCAAAGGCAACCCCACATAGAGTGTGTTGCAGTAGTCTATACGGGATGTAACCGGAGTGTGGACTACCATGGCCAAGTACCGTGGTCCTTCTAACACTAAGATTAAACAAGCAAATTATTTAAACAAATAAAAACATATTAAAATAGGTTTAAACCACCGATGTGTCAATTAGGCCCTAAAAAGGGAAGAGTATTCCAAAATTAGATTGCCACAACATAGAAGACTGTCTCCAATATTCTTAAATTGCCTGCACACTGAAAATGGACTGTCCTTTTAATGGGCAGCATTATTTTAAACTCTGCCATGTTACCATGTATTCCCTCAGATTCTATTTCTTTCTCCCTTCCAGTTGGCAAATATTTTTAGTTCCTATTAATTCCGCCTTTCCTTTGTGGCAATGGGGAAATGAGGAATTCACAAGAGGCCTGCTCTGTTTTCAGAATCTTGCCCAAAAAATCCACTTTGCCTTTATTCCGTCAAGCTTATATCGCAACTCCCTAATGAACACCAATAAGTACATAGTTATTGAGCTTGTTGCAATGTTGAAAACACTCTGCTAGCCCTGCTGGCTTCTGCTAGAAGGTTTCTAAAGATCTTTGTTTACATCAATGCTTGTGCAATATTCAGTTCCAATGGGAAATCACTAATTTATAAAAGGGCATTGGGAAGCCTTAGATTCTGACTGATCTATTTATCCTACAGCATTTCTGTAGCTGCCACCATCAACTTGTTTTCAAGGATAAAACTGCAGGGAGGGGGATAATAGATTCTATTATTTCCCCATCCCAAGCATACACCAAATCTCAGTGTCCCACACAAATACATATATGCTTAATTTTAGAACTAAGGGCCTCCAGTTCCACACTAAGACAGTATACTTAAGCTAGCATCCTCCCATTCAGTTAATACTTTTATACCCAATTTGGAACAATTTAAAAGTGATCTTTTGGAAGGTGAGTCTAGGTCACAGGATTGGCTGTAGTGATAACCTTATCATGGTCAGGTGCAAGTTTGGAATTATGAATGTATGGTGCAACTCTGAGATGATGTCTTCTAGAGACATAGCTGCCCCCTGGTGGCTGCCAGACATCATACAGTGTGTTTCCTATGGAGGCGATCTTGCGAGAGAGAGAGAGAGAGAGAGAGAGAGAGAGAGAGAGAGAGAAACAGTTCTTATACTGGCATAGTTAAAGCAATGGTATTCCCTGTAGTAACCTCTGGATGTGAGAGCTGAACCATAAGGAAGGCCGAATGAAGGAAGATAGACACTTTTGAACTGTGGTGCTGGAGGAAAATTCTGAGAGTGCCTCGGACCGCAAGAAGATTCAACCAGTCCATACTCCAGGAAATAATGCCCAACTGCTCACTGGAGGGAAGGATATTAGAAGCAAAGATGAAACACTTTGGCCATATAATGAGAAGACAGGAAAGCTTAGAGAACGGTTCCGGCCCAAGATACCTATCCGACCGCATCTCGACCTACGAGCCCACCAGGACTTTGAGATCGTCTGAGGAGGCCCTGCTCTCAATCCCGCCTGCCTCACAGGCACGCCTGGTGGGGACGAGAGATAGGGCCTTCTCGGTGGTGGCTCCTCGGCTGTGGAACACCCTTCCCATGGACATCAGACTGGCTCCTTCCCTGGTGATATTCCGCAGGAAATTAAAGACTTGGCTGTTCAAGAAGGCGTTCGAACAAGAAGTGCAATAATTGGTAATGACGACAGGAATGGAACAACGGAAAATGATACTGGATTGTGGTTTAGACGATGAGACGACGTCGAATGGCTTTTGTAGTATTGATGATGTTTTTTGATGATGATGTTTTTGGTTAATGCTGGACTGATTATTTTAGATTGTGTCTTGAATTTTGAACCTTGTTCTTTCTATGTTGTACACCGCTGTGAGTCGCCCCCAGGCTGAGAACAGCGGTATATAAGCAAAGTAAATAAATAAATAAATAAATAAATAAATAAATAAAATAAGAACATAATGATGCTGGGGAAAATGGAAGGAAAAAAGAAGAGGAGCCGACCAAGGGCAAGATGGATGGATGTTATCCTTGAAGTGACTGGCTTGACGTTGAAGGAACTGGTGGTGACCACAGTCAACAGGGATCTCTAGCGTGAACTGGTCCATGAGGTCAGAAGTGACTGAATGAATAAACAACAACAATACTGGCACGAATAGTCAAAGGGATCACTGTGGAATCCTACAAAGGGTTATCCCAGTACCCTGGGTTCAAGTAAATGAATTCTTAGTCAGAATAATGCATGCATCTGGTGGGGATGAGGGACAGGGCCTTCTCAGTGGTGGCCCTCGCTTGTGGAATTTGCTCCCTGTAGTGAAATCTACCTTTTAGGCGACCAGGCCGAAGCCTGAGTATCAGTAGCTGTCATCTTGAAAGACAGGCAGAAGCAGGAGGAGGAGTCAAGCCGACTCCTGATTGGTCAGAGCAATTAGGGGAGGAGTCGGTTGAGAGAAGGAAAGAGGCTGACAGCTTTTGACCAGAGAGAGAAATGTCTTGACATCAGACACAGAAGGAAGAGATTTTTAGGAGAGGAAGCTAAATAGGGTTCTGGCAGATAGCAATTAATCTGTGCTATCTGCATAGCAATGAAACTTATATCTTCAATACAAGTTTCATTGCTATGCAGATAGCACACTCCCCAATGAGATTAGATCGGCGTCCTCCCTCCTCACTTTTAGGAAAAAACTAAAGTCATGGTTTTGGAGTCAGGCTTTCGGCTAGTGGACTTAGCAGCACTTAGACACTGAACTGGACCATAGGATTATGACAATAGGAAACGGATATGTGACTTTGATTAGGCGACTATGTTAATATATGAGTATGTGATTTTAATTAATGTTATTATTAATTTTTATGTATTTGATTTTATGTTGTTGTATTGACATTATGGCATGAATTGTTGCCCATGTAAGCCGCCCTGAGCCCCCCCTCGGGGGTGAGAAGGGCAGGGTAGAAGTGATGTAAATAATAATAATAATAATAATAATAATAATAATAATAATAATCCAAGCCACATCCACTTGTGCCTGCCACACACACTTTAGAGTGACTGTGATTATGAGAGAGGAGGAATGGTTAGAGGTGATGCCACTCTTTTGACCAGACAAGAACAGGCTCTGCATGTTTATACAAGGTCTAGCCAATAATAATAATAATAATAATAATAATAATAATAATAATAACTTTATTTTTATACCCCGCCAACCATCTCCCCTAGGGGGCTCAGGGCAGCTTACAAGGGACAAGCCTAAAATTACAAATAAAACACAACCAGTTAAAAACATCAGATAAAATATAAAAACAGTCACAATTGTAAACAACATCAAAACAATATGGCTAAGAAAAAGAACATAGCTGAGATACAGATTCACTCAGTGCAATACATTCTGATGGGAGCACAAGGAAAGTGCAACAATCAAGTAGGCTGGGCTGGAAATACTGTCATCAAAAGTGTTGAGGTAGACAATAAGAGGGCCAACATAAAGTGCTAAACTTAAAGTAGGGACAGGAAAATTACAGGAGGACTGCTTAATCAAAAGCACACTGGAACATCCAGGTGTTTCCGGAAAGAGGACAAAGTGGGAGCCTATCTGATCTCCCTAGGGAGGGAGTTCCAGAGCCGGGGGCCAGCACCGAGAAGGCCCTCTCCCTTGTTCCCACCAACCATGCTTGAGACAGCAGAGGGAGAGAGAGCAGTGCCTCCCCGGAAGATCTCAAGGATCGCATCTTCATAGGAGAAGATGTGATCGTGGGGATAAGCCAACCTTGAAGCTTCATGTTGATTTCTAGTCAGAAGGTCCAATGCTGTGCACTTATATTTCCTTCAAAATGCCAGGTGGGCTTTAAGGGCTTGGTCTACATAGGGAACTCACAACAGAAAAACCCAACCTCAATTCTTAATCAGGTTTCATGATTCATGCAAAGTCACTGACAAATGTGACACACTCATATCCCACAGAGTTCCCTATCATAGAGTAGGAAGGAGCCACTACAAAAATGTGCACAAAACATTATTTCCTAAATGTATCCATGTTCCATAAAATATGCCTACATTTAGAAAAAGGTGTGCACCAAATTACATATTTCAAAAGAGAGAGAAAAAATCTCACTATTAGAGGCACAGCTGAGTCAGAGTGAGGTTGTGGTGGAAAGCTTTATATTCTTGCATGGGTTTGATTGTGTGGTCATTATGGTCTCTTCCAACTCTATAATTCTAAGAAATCAGAGAAGTTTAATAAACTTGAGCTTGGGTCATATCGTTGTTGCATCTCTTCCTATCCTTTCATAATGCATAGGCATTCTGATCTGGAGCATGCAAGAGTACTTCAGTCTTCTTATGAAATGACTGAGCTGCCAACCGGGAATTATGTCTCCAGAGAAGAACATATTGCATAGGTTCCTACTGTGCTGGTAGGGAAGATAAACATCTTGAATCTGGGGTGAGATAACACTGGCTTTTTAAATATCTCCATCTTCTGCAAGAGGGAATTACCAGAGAAATGAGGCTTAGGCTGCCTTCTGGGTTAGCTGACCCCCTGTGAGCATTGTTCCAGATCTTTGGGGGAATATTCCTTGAGTTTTAATGTCCTGGTACAGGTGGATCCTGTATCTTACCTAGAAAGGTGACTCTGAACCACCAAACAAGGTAGTTACAAAGAGAGGAATAGAGAAAGAGCTTGGATATGTCCCATATTAGCTAAAAGGTACTGGGAATTGAGATCCACAAAAGTAATTCTACCAAGTTCTGGTACGTATTTGAAAAATACTTCCACATCGCAATGTACTCTGCTACTGGTTCTAAACCTAAGTAAGCTGCGATTTGTCCAAGTATAGCTTTTGTTTGGCTCAGGGCCTTCAAACTGCATGTTATATATAAAAATGAAAATGTGCAAAACTCATTTTAGGAACAAAGGATTTTTGTAACTTGTCTTATAATATGATTAATGATTTTTGTCCCTGTAGTAATGTATTTTGAATGCAATGTATTTTGAAGGCATGAATTGACTTCATCAACCACTAAACCAGGAGTGTTATAAATAGCAAGTTTAAATTAAAAATAAAATCAAATTGCTAGAAATCTTAATTTGGTGCCAGTGGGGGTCTGGGCAATGCAAATGATACCAATTCGATGGAAACAATATTTGTAACTACTTACAAGGGTGGCATAGAGTGAATGAGCTCTTCTTGGTGTTTATCCTATACTTAAATCAGGTTCAACTCACTGGGCAGTTCCTATAAACCTTCATTTAAAACTCATGCATGAAAGCTTCCAAGTCCCACTGCCTGTGCTCTGCCTTCCTCTTCTCCTGCCCAGAAGTGCCAAGGCAGCCACCTAGCAAACCTTATTGACAAAGCAGGTACACATGGCCAGATCTCCCTAATTCAAGGTCAAAACTCTCTGGCTTCAGTCCCTGATATATTTGAGATATCCCTTCTTTTGCTAGAAATTAATCACAACATATAGGATCGTCATTCCATATTAATTGCATAACATGAACATGTCTCATTGGTGAATGGGAAGGAGCCATATGTGCTGATTGTGGATACCTCATAATTCTTTAACCGTATAAGGACAATAAAATAGAATTGGAAGCTATTGCAATGGCAGCACTTCCCACGTTTCTGAAAACAAACGATTTAAAGCCCCATTAAACAAATATTTGTCATTCCTGGCATTAGATTGGAGACCTGCAAGCTGCTCTTTGAAGCCTGATTTACTGGAGAGGGACACAGATATCAACTGATTAAGACAGTTGTAAAACACCAACTCTGTATCAGACCTTTATTTTAAAATTGTATCTTTCAACAGATAATAGGCAGAATAAATGTCTCCTGGGGTAGAGGTCTAATTTGGGAGCAAGACAGGCCTTGATCAGGCCTGCACCTAGAGATAATATGAAACTATTGCATGCTATCATGTACTAGAATGCAGACAAATGTGTCACAAACACAAAATGAAACCATGAAGTAGCCAATGGCTTGAGTACATGATTGTGCCTGTGGAATGCACATCAGAGCACAGTGGTGCAGAGAGCAGAGTTCTCAGGATCTAAACTCTGATTATTTTTATTAGGGGGGACTATAACATCTGTCACCCTCCATCCAACTGTCCCCTGAGTGTTACTGTGAACTGTAAAGAATCTTGATGGGAAATAGATTTCATATCAACATCATATTTATTTATTTACTTATTTATTTATTTATTTATTTATTTATGACATTTATATGACACCCTTCTCACCTCTTCTCTCTCTCACACACAATATATATGGGGTTGTTGTAGGGTTTTTTTCTTCCGGGCTGTATGGCCATTGTCTAAAGGCATTCTCTCCTGACGTTTCACCTGCATCTATAGCAAGCATACTCAGAGGTAGTGAGGTCTGTTGGAACTAGGAAAAGGGTTTATATATATGTGGAATGACCAGGGTGAGACAAAGGACTCTTGTCTGCTGGAGCTAGGTGTGACTGTTTCAACTGACCACCTTGATTAGCATACAATATATATTATATTAGCATAGTACAATATCAGTATTATATATTACTATATTGTACTATACCATTATACTGTAATATTATTAGTAATATTACATGTAATATAAAATATACAATTATAATATTGTACTATTATATTGTATTACATTATAATATTTTAAATATTATATATTATATTATATTATTAGTAAAGCACAAGAGACAAGATGGAACTGTGTTCTGCCCCCCTTTCTCTTTACTCAGGCCCAGGGCAGCAGTTGGTTGCGGGGGGGGGGGGGGGGGATGTCCCAACTGAATATTGCAAGAAGCTGTCTCTGTTGTAGTCCAAAGTGTTGCAGACAGCTTAGTCTGCTAATGGGCAAGATTCATTGGTTTTTACAAAAAGACCAAGATGAAATTTGGTATGTTGTATGTGTGTGGATAACAAACAGAACTTAATGGTTCAATTAATAAGCAAAACTCTCCAGTTTCTGCCTTCCTCAGACTTCGAAAAAAATAAAAGCAATTTTGTGACCACAGAAGCAGTTTATAGAATAACTCATTATTAACATTCTTTAGTGGATGATATATTATCTTCTATGTTGAGACTACATTTAACACAGAATTTGGTTGAGACCATAGATCATCCACTTACAAATGCTAATGATGGCGTGTTCTAAGCTGTCACCTTGGCCACAAGCTGACATTTATTTTAAGCAACTGTGGGATGAACTCCATCCATCCATGCATGGTCCCACTATATTCCTCAGTGGCCAGGCCTCATGTGGAGTTTTTTTGTCCAGTTATTTTAAAAAGAGTATAGACAAGCTGAAGCAAGTTTAGAGAAGGGCAATGAGTAGGATAAGAGGTGTGAAGAACAAAGCATATGTGGAGGTTGAAGGAGCTTAGCATGTTCATCTTGGTGACGGGAATAAAGAGGAGTGACATGCTCACACTTGTTTGCTTGTTTCCTGCTGTCTTAGAGAGCAGACCTAATGGTTTGAAGTTACAGGAGGGCAGATTTTGAGTTTAAAATTAGAAGGAATTTCTTGAATGTGAATGGAGATCAGTAATAGAACTAATTGTCTCCTTCTCTGGATGTCTTCAAAAAGAGACTGAACAACTACCTCTTGATGATGCTCTAGCTGGAGAGCTTGTACTGAGTAAGGGGTAGGACCTGATGGCCAATAAAACCCCTTTAAGTTTTATATTTAATGATTGACTTGTTTATTTAAATCCCATATTTTGCCTAAGTCTGAAACCAAAGATAGCTTGTCAAATTTTAAATATGGTTAAACACACTTGTTTTCTTAGAAAGAGTGGTTTGCGGGGTGGGAATGCATTTGTCTTCCTCTGAAACTGAAGGTGTGTGCTTTGTCCAAAGATAGCCAGAGGGTTTTCATAGCCAAGTATGGATTTGAATCCTGAACTTCAGAGTCATAGTCCAACATTGAAACCACTGCACCACATTGGCTCTCTTTAAATGCATTTACAAGAAATTAAGTAAAATATAAAAAGATATTGCCTGACATTCTGGTTAAACGGCAGTCTCTGGGGATGTAACGAGAGCATCTGCTTGTCCAGTTTTGTTGGATTCTTTTCAATTGGTTCAGCTTGAGGATGTGGACAGGATCCTTGGAGAGGTGCGACCCACCACATGCATCCTAGACCCCTGCGCTTCCTGGGTGATCAAGGAAGCAGAGTGGGTGAAGGTGATGGTTAATACCTCCTTACAGGAAGGAAAATTTCCAGCGAGCTTAAAACAAGCTATTATAAAACCGCTGTTGAAGAAACCATCACTGGATCCCACTCAATTCAACAACTATCGGACAGTTTCCAATCTCCCCTATTTGGGCAAGGTCATGGAACGTGTGGTGGCAACACAACTTCAGGGGTTTCTGGTAGACACTGATTATCTAGACCCGGCACAGTCTGGCTTTAGGCCGGGACATGGAACTGAGACAGCCTTGGTCGCCTTGGTAGATGATCTACGCAGGGAGCTAGACAGGGGGAGTGTGTCCCTGTTAGTTCTGCTGGACCTCTCAGCGGCCTTCGATCATCGATCACGGTATCCTTCTGGGGCGCCTCATGGACATGGGGCTCGGAGGCACTGCTCTGCGGTGGCTCCGATCCTTCCTTGAGGGACGGACCCAGAAGGTGTTATTGGGTGACACCTGTTCGGCTCCACAACTGTTGCTGTGTGGAGTCCCACAGGGTTCAATCCTGTCCCCGATGTTATTTAACATCTACATGAAGCCGCTGGGAGAGATCATTCGGAGTTTCGGACTAAGATGTTATCTCTATGCAGATGACGTCCAAATCTGTCACTCCTTCTCACCTGTCACCAAGGAGGCTGTCCAGACCTTGAACTGGTGTTTAGCTGCTGTATCGGACTGGATGAGAGCTAACAAATTGAAATTGAATCCAGACAAGACACAGGTCCTACTGGTCAGTCGTAAGGCTGAACAGGGTATAGGGGTACAGCCTGTGTTAGACGGGGTTACACTCCCCCTGAAGACGCAGGTTCGCAGCTTGGGAGTGATCCTGGACTCATCGTTGAGCCTGGAACCCCAGGTCTCAGCGGTGGCTGGGAGAGCTTTTGCACAATTAAAACTTGTGCGCCATCTGCGCCCGTATCTTGGGAAGTCAGATCTGGCCACGGTGGTCCACGCTCTTGTCACATCCCGGTTGGATTACTGCAACACACTCTACGTGGGGTTGCCTTTGAAGACTGCTCGGAAACTTCAACTAGTCCAGCGAGAAGCAGCCAGATTGCTCACCGGAGCGGCGTACAGGGAGCATACCACCCCCCTGTTGCGTCAGCTCCACTGGCTGCCGATCCAATTCCGAGCACAATTCAAAGTGCTGGTTTTGTCCTACAAAACCCTATACGGTTCCGGCCCAGTGTATTTGTCCGAACGGATCTCCCTCTACATCCCATCTCGAAGTTTAAGATCTTCTGGGGAGGCCCTGCTCTCGGCCCCACCACTGTCACAAGTGAGGCTGGCGGGGATGAGGAGCAGGGCCTTCTCAGTGGTGGCCCCCCACCTGTGGAACTCACTCCCCGGGGAGATTAGATCAGTGACTTCCCTTCTGGCATTTAGGAAAAAACTGAAGACCTGGGTGTGGGACCAAGCCTTTGGTCATTCTGACAACTAACTTAAGGATCTGACGATAGACAAGGACAAATGGAATGGAATTGATATTTGGACTCTGAACCCTGAGCATGAGATTGTTTTATTATGTTATTATGTATTGATGTTTTAATTTAACTGTTGAATTATTTTGTATTTTGTATTGCTTGTCAATTGATTCGGGCATCTAATTGTGCCTCCTCTGTAAGCCGCCCTGAGTCTCCCCTGGGGTGAGAAGGGCGGGGTATAAGTAAGTGAAATAAATAAATAAATAAATAAACATTTATGCAACCTAGAGTTTCATAACTGCTCCATATTTATTTACACTGCCTATTCACAATTGTGACACTATTGACATGACATTGCCCCAAGAAATTGGTGAACATCTTGCAGCTCCTCCATGATGACATGATGGCAACAGTCTTGGACAGCAATGGCTCCCAAAGTGATCCATTTAAGGTGGAATCAGGTGTCAAAGAGGGATGTGTTATTGCCCCAAATTTATTTTCCATCTTCATTGCTATGATATTTCATCTTGTTGACGGGAAGCTTCCCAGCGGAGTGGAAATCATCTATCGGACAGATGGCAAGCTGTTTAATCTCAGCAGACTGAAAGCCAAAACCAAGGTTACAACAACATCTATTATAGAACTCCAGTATGTTGATGACAATGTCATCTGTGCACATTCAGAAGAAGACCTACAAGCCACTCTAAACACCTTCGCAGAAGCATACGAGAAGCTCGGCCTGTCATTGAACATCGAGAAAACCAAAATGATCTTTCAGCAGTCATCAGCCAATCCCTCTCCAATGCCAGAAATACAACTTAATGGTGTAACATTAGAAAATGTTGATCATTTCCGCTACCTTGGCAGCCACCTCTCCACAAAAGTCAACATTGACACTGAAATTCAACACTGCCTGAGCTCTGCGAGTGCAGCATTTTTCCAAATTAAGCAGAGAGTGTTTGAGGACCGGGACATCCATAGGGATACCAAGGTGCTTGTTTATAAAGCTATTGTCCTCCCAACCCTGCTATACGCCTGAGAGACATGGACAGTCTGCAGATGTCACATGCAACTCCTGGAATGATTCCATCAGTGCTGCCTCCGAAAAATCCTGCAAATCTCTTGGGAAGACAAGTGGACAAATGCCAGCATGTTGGAAGAAGCAAAGACCACCAGCACAGAAGCAATGGTCCTCTGCCATCAACTCTGCTGGACCAGCCACATTGTCCAGATGCCTGACCACCATCTCCCAAAGCAGTTGCTCTATTCCGAACTCAAGAATGGAAAACAGAAGGTTGGAGGACAGGAAAAGAGATTTAAAGATGGGCTCAAAGCTAACCTTAAAAACTGTGGCATAGACACTGAGAACTGGGAAGCCCTGGTCCTTGAGTGCTCCAGTTGGAGGTCAGCTGTGACCAGCAGTGCTGCAGAATTTGAAGAGGCATGAATGGAGGGTGAAAGAGAGAAACATGCTAAGAGGAAGGCACATCAAGCCAACCCTGACCAGGGCCACCTTCTACCTGGAAACCCATGCCCTCACTGCTGGAGAAGATGCAGATCAAGAATAGGGCTCCACAGTCACCTACAGACCCACCACCAGGACACCAATTTTGGAGGACCATCATCCTCGGACAACAAGGGATCGCCTAAGTAAGTAAGTAAGCAAGTAAGTAAGATAATAAATATCCTCGCACCAGAATCCTCCAAAATCTAGGATATTGCTACAAGTGATGAAGGTCTGTTCTCCTGGTGATTGGGATGCAGCTGGATCATATCTCCAGCCAGGCTTCTACCAGCGTTCTGTGAAGCAACAATCAGAAATAGACACCCTACTGCAATTCTTACTTACACCACCAATCTCCAGTGAGACAGTGCTGTAAAAAGTATCCCTTCTAATCTATAACTATTTTTGATATTTGATTTATTATTCTGTAAGGTTTAGCAGCTTACAAATTGGGGAGGGTATTTTGGTTTTCTTTTATGCAAGTTGTTTTTGGGGAGGGGGAAGGATATTAACAATTAAAATGAATCAATAAATAATCATAATAAGAATCCAGAATCCAGAATCAGGCACAGGTTGGGCAAGGCTCTATCAGCAAGATCTATTGATTCAGGAGAGATTATGGTCATATTTAACTAGAGCCATGCTTCGGTGCCTTACTGGATAAGGTCCATCAGGCTGAATGACATATTTCTGGTTCCCCCTAAGCAAAGAACAAATATCATTTTGTTCAAATGACATTAGGCCATTGCACATAAATTCTTCCTCCTTCTCTTGTCAGGTTTGCTCAGGTCACCAATCTTTCCCTCCCTCCCCCCACATCCCAGGTCTTTGCGCTCAGCACGGCGGAGTTCAATTTAACTTATGAAAATCAACCTGTCTCTTCTGTTTCATTCATCATCAACAACAGAATTCATTCTGGAATCCAAACTTGTTTTCCCATTACTGTGTTATATATATTTTTTTTTGATGGAGGGGGAGGGAGAGATGATATATGGAGGAGAAAGCAGACAATGGCAGGGATGCGGGACTCAGCCGTCCTTTAGAAGTAAATGTCTGCCAATACAGGAGAACCCTGGGGATGATGGCCGTCACACTGAAAACTCCCATACAAAGCTGTAAATGGTTTGTGCAATGGAGAGGAGATTGATCTTTGCATTTAAAATAGAAGATCATTTTCTTAAGCTAAGTTGCATCACCAAACAACTGTATTTGACTATTGTTGCATTTTAGGAAAATAAGAGTTTGGAGGGTGGGGGATGTGGGGTGGAGGGTTACATGGTTGCACTTATTCATTCTTGAGCCTTGGTTCTTCTGAGCTTCTGTGAGCTGCAAGTAAGACAAAGATAATCTAAGGTATATTTTGCAACCTGAGAGAAATGGCAAAAGGGTGACTCGGTCCTTCATTCCATGTACAGAAAGTAACTGCACAACCTATTGAACTCCAGCACTAGCATTAACATGGGAACTCCTGCCACTCTGAAGGTGAAATTAAAAAAACATGGCACACTTTGGACCTCATTATATTGATGAGATCCAGTGTTCTGATTTGCCAGTCTCTGCGTTGAATGGGGGGCACCAGCTGATGCTTCCCTATCACACTTGGAGAAGCATTACCAAGTGACTTCTCCCCACACTAACCCTGTTGTTCCAAATGGAACATGAGTGGCTCCCATGTAGGCAGTGCACCCTCCTATGATACTGCAACCCCAGTTGACCCATGGAACCCCACTAGAAATGAGGCTACATCATATGATGGGGCTTTGTGGGTCAACTGTAGAAGAAGAGTCCTGGGATGCTGAATTTCCATCGTGTGAAGAGTTCCTTTGCGAGCTCATCTACATGTTCATTATAATCTGCCCTCTAAATTCACACTTGACTATCTCAATGACATTTCTGCACTTATTGTAGGTATTAGGAAGTAATATAGTTTAGCCCCATATTAGGAAAAGTCAGGAAACATTCCAGAGTTTGCATAAAACTCTGGAGCAACCCTGCAGTTTCACAGTAATGTAAACCTCAGGATTAGGTCCATGATAGGCAAGAGCTCACATGGAGCAGGGAGTGGTGACAGCAACACAAGTGGTGAGATGACACTGAAGCCCATTTTGACCTACCTGACTGAGTTGAGTTACAGATTCTGACCCACAGCTGCCATTGATTGGGCACAGTGCCTATGGCATTCTACTCCAGACTGGCCCCATACCTACCAGTGTAGGCACACCCTAAGAGAGGGGAATGGTTGTGGGATGGAAGGCAAGGGTGAAATGACTTTGAGGGTACTGCTTCCTCCCTAACAGATGCCCCCAAGATGATTGGCTCAGGTTTTATAATGATAGAGTTGATCCTGGTAAAAGATATTGAGCTTCTTTGTTTTGATTGCTTTAAGCCATGCATCTGGTTCTGTTTCTTGTGCCTTTGCTAGAATAAGTTGCACCGGGATTGTGGCACAGCTGGCTGAGTGTCAGCTGCATTAAGATCACTCTGACCTAAAGGTCATGAGTTCGAAGCCAGCCCGGGCTGGAGTGGGTGTCCAGCCATTGTGTAGCCCGTTGTCGACCTTTCCAACCTGAAAGACAGTTGCATCTGTCAAGTAGGAAAATAAGGGACCACCTTGTGTGGGAGGCTAAATTTTACTAATTTATGAGACCATAAAGAAAAAAGACTCCGGGGAATGTGGAATGCGGAAGAACTTCATCGGTGTCGTTGATGGACGATGAAAAACAGCAGCTCCCCTGGCGGCCAGAAAAAAAAAAGAAGTTAAATAGCCTTTGTCTGTTAAATGTTGTTTGTCAAACTGGCATTGAATGTTTGCCATATATGTGTTTACTGTAATCCGCCCTGAGTCCCCTGCGGGGTGAGAAGGGCGGAATATAAGAACTGTAAATAAATAAATAAATAAATAAGTTACATGTGCAAAGCACATTCGACTCATTTAATTATGCCACATTTCATGATCCTGTGTACATTCTAGTCTAGGGTGCTTTGTATGCAATTTTCCTGCTTCTTCGCAGGTGGTTGGATTGGGTGGCCGACAAGATCTCTTCCAATTCTATGATTCTATGCTCTTGGCAGGAAATATGTGTCTACATTATGATCATTATATCCACTGGGGATACATTCCAAGGCAACACACCCCATGGTTACCAAAAACCATTTCACTGTTATACAGGGTTAGTCAAAATGCATAGGCCAATAAGCCATTCAATTGAATGGCTTATTGGCCTATGCATTTTGACTAACCCTGTATTTCACATTACTCTTCTCTAGCAATTTACTAGAGTGGAAATTTATAGTAACTTCAGTGGGGGAAGCATACAATTGAATCGCCTTCAAGATCCAGCAAATTTCTTACAGAGACCATTTCTCTCCAGATGGGGTTAAGTAATGAGCTTGCTCATGTCAATTCATCCTTCATTTCAGGAATGGGAATAGTGTAGCTCTTCAAATCCTGTACATCTGTACCTCTCCATAGCCCTAGCCTCGCAACATCTAAAGGTGGGGAATGCTGGGATTTGCAGTTTAATAACAATTTGAATGTCATGCCATTACCATGAAGTGTATTTATAGCAGAAAAAGACCTCAGGACAATTCTTTCCACTCAGGAACATTCAGGGTCCCAGGTTAGTTTTCATCAGCTGAAAGTGACCTTTTGGATTGTAGTCTGCTTATGTGCATGGAATGGGTCAGAAGAGGAAACAATAACATCTGAGGAAGAGACACAATTTCACAAGGCGAAAGAGGAGGAAAATGCTGGTTCTCTTTGATATGCAAGTCTTATGCATAACAATAAGTCCTCATGGGGGCCATGTGCCACTTTTGACAAGCTGAGGTTGTCCCTCCAGAGAAACCTGGGAGTGTGTGAGCATATGTTCTCTCAGGGTACTCTGCAAATGAGATTATTCAGCAGTCTTGAAACTCTTTTATGAAATAAAAATATAAAGGGATATAATGCAACTTTTGCAAATGCTTCGTTAACATTTGTCTGTCTTGGGTGCAGCTTCAGATAATTGCTTAGTTTCACTTAGGTGCTAGCAGATAATCAGTTATAATTTAATGTGCAATTACTTTCGCTGTAACTTTGCTTCCATACAAATGAAGCTGCCCCTACTGTGTGCCTGTACTGGTTCCGGATTCATTCAAGTCCCTTTGTTTGTAGAAAGGTTTGAAATAATGCATTTTTTCCTTTCCCTCAAACTTTCATTTGAAGATCCATGCCAGTGGCCATGAAGTTGAAGGTATTTTCAATAACTTTGTTTTGACTGTGTGCGACTAGATTTTACCTGTTGTCTCAAGAAAATACCCTCAAAGTTTCAATTAGGTAGATGTCTCTCATAAGGTTAAGAGCCCCCGATGGTGCAGTGGGTTAAACACTGAGCTGCTGAACTTGCTAACCCAAAGGTCACAGGTTCGAATCCGGGGAGCGGCGTGAGCTCCTGCTGTTAGCCCCAGCTTCTGCCAACCTAGCAGTTTAAAAACATGCAAATGTGAGTAGATCAATTGGTACTGCTTTGGTGGAAAGGCAACGGCACTCCATGCAGTCATGCCGGTCACATGACCTTGGAGGTGTCTATGAACAACACCGGCTCTTCAACTTAGAAGTGGAGATGAGCACCAATCTCCAGAGTCAGACACGACTGGACTTAATGTCAGGGGAAAACCTTTGCCTTTATCTAAGACATTACTATGTTTCGAGAACAGCCTCAGGCAGCAATGGGAGCTGAATGTGGCAAAATTAGGATTGATGGGAAATGTTGGCAGAGATCTTTTGAGGTACATATTGGGTTCTTTTCTGGGCAATGTCCAAAGTTTTGAATAATTATTTTTTAAATTTCCATTATTCCATTATTGGCTAACCAATACTGATATATGTGATAGACACAGCCCTAGTAAGTGAATGTTGCGTGTTAGAGAAATTCGTGTTAGAGTATGTTGCACATCCTTCTGATTAAAGATCTTGGGCAATCTTGGGGAGAAAAGCCTTTTGCACGTAAAATTGTACATTGTTCTCTCACTGCAGGAGGTTGGACTAGATGGCCCATGTGGTCTCTTCCAACTCTAGTAACTCTATTATTCAAAAACCTATTGATGATGGGGTGGGGAGGGCAAATCTTCACAGCTTAAAAGATAGATTAAAAAAACCACACAATTTTGATCTAGGGAAAAATGTTTTCTGTGCAGAAACTCTCATTTTCTGTACCAAAAAAAACTTCCTTCATGCATTTTTTCTTAAGTCTTGAACTGCATGAATTCTCACCTTAGGATTATTCCTGTCTGGGTTTTCTAACACTAAAACAACCCCACATTTTTGATTATTTCTATCAAATTTTAAATGTTATCTCCATCTCTAGGAACAGGCTTGCCAGATGCCCCTGATTTAAAGGGACAGTCCCTTATTTCAAGAAAATGTCCTGCATCCCAGGGGATCACTGGCAGGGATGTCCTGGGGCCTTAGCCAATGAGGATCCCACCTCCTTTCTCTCTTTCTCTCCTTCCCCCCCATCACCCAAGCTCCTTCTCCTACTCATACTTCTCCTCTTTAGCAATTAACTTTCCTCTGCCCCTTCCTGGAGGCAAGGAGTGGGCAGAGGGTCATTAACTTCCGGTTTCCGGTTTGGTGGTTGGCAGCAAAAACGCTACGCTGCTCAGCCAAATTTCCAATCCAGAGGAATCCTGAGCCTCCCCCTCGCCTACCATCCTCGAATTGAGGGGTGAGTGAAATCCTAAGCCACAGGCTCCCAAAAGAGGGGTTGAGAGCCGGGAAAGGGCCAGGAAGCCCAGAGAAGGTGGAAGAAGGAGACGGAGGCGAGGAAGGAGAAACGCCGCCGCCATCTTACTGCGGCTGGCCTACCTCACGGCATTGCCGCGCGGCCGCCGGGACCTTGGGCTTGGCTGGCTTGGCTGGCTTGGCTGGCCGGACCACTCGCCGCCGGACCACTCGCCGCCGCTGCCTGGCCAGACCACTCGCCGGACCTCTCGCCTGATCTCTGTCGCCGCTGCCGCCGCCGCCGCCTCCATCGCCGCCGCCCCGCCGCCGGGGAAGAGGCCGGCCACAGTTGGGGCCGCCGCCAGGCCGCCAGGCCGCAGCCGGGGCCGCCGTTGCTGCCGCCAGGCCGCCAGGCCGCCGCCGGGCCGCCAGGCCGCAGCCGGGGCCGCCGTTGCTGCTGGGGCCATAGCTTCCGGGCTGCCACCGAGGGGCCGCTGCCGCCAAGGAGACCGAGGAGGCCGAGCCATCGTTGCGGGGGCCCGTTCCACCATTCCATCGTCGGGGTGGCGGAGACCCCCCAGGTGAGCCCGCCCCCCGCCCCCCCCCCCCACCGGCGCAGAGGCCGGAGGCCAGGATCCCGCGGGAGCAGCCTTCCCAGGGAGGCGTCCTGCCCAACATCCAGGCCGCGCTCCTCCCCAAGAAGACCGAGAGCAAGACCATCATCGCCGCTGCAGGGGGGGCCTTCCATGGGTGACCGCCGCTGCTGCAGA
This sequence comes from Anolis sagrei, assembly GCF_037176765.1. Classification (NCBI taxonomy): domain Eukaryota; kingdom Metazoa; phylum Chordata; class Lepidosauria; order Squamata; family Anolidae; genus Anolis; species Anolis sagrei. The sequence goes on from NC_090025.1 coordinate 182,582,355, forward strand.
GCTGGGACCACCTGAACGGCTGGCTCGCCCCCCCTTCGGGGCGAAGCAGCAGGGCTCTGAAGACGCGGCTGCTTCGGAGCCAACGTTGCTTGCTGCTGTGCCAACGCTGGGTAATCTCTCCATCTGGCCACACAGGACGCTGCTGATGTTGAGCCAACACTGCTTGCTGCCAATGCTTGTTGCTCCCACTGGCAGGACCCCCTCCATCGTGGTCCTATCCTGGCTGCTGGGCTCTGCCCCCTCAGGCTTCTGCTGAGTGGGCTATTACATCGTAGGAGCCCACAGGAGCCAGGGCAGCTGGACTCTGGCCCACAATCTTCATTTAGGGCCCTACAAAAACACTGTGTAGCCCTGTGTAGACCTTGTGTTGACCATTTCTGTGCTGACCTCTCCGGGCTGACTGTTATTGTGTAGACCCTGTTAGACCAACCGCGCTGACCACTACCGTGTCGACACCTCCGGAAGCCCATCCGCTAATTGACACCAATCGTCCAGTTTACATCTGAATCATAACGCGTTGCCAATTGTCAATCTTTGATCAGTGTGTTACACACTGTGGTCATCTCGTGTTATAGTTCCTCCATATTTGCTGCTAATGTGGGAATAAGATCTTTAAATAGCACTTTAAAGGCGCTTGCCTCCATTGCCGACTGATCTGCACTTTACCTCACCCGTATCCTCCTGCTGCACTTTAATAACATTGAGGGCTAAGTCTTGGCTTATTGCACTTTAATATCTTGATGCACTTTAAAACTTGCACTTTAGGAGCGACTCTTGTTGCCGTGGTAACTTGTTACCTGTTGTGACTGCTGCACTTAGACCCCAGCACTGTAGGGACCACCGTGCTCGGTTGAACGTTCACTACCGTGTCTTCCATCTACCGAAGTGTGTTGTTCCCATCCATGTGGTCCCCTACCCTCCTATGTATCCTGTCCCTGTCATTATTGATTGGTGGAAGGAGCGGGGGAGGAGGAGGGCTGGTGCCGCTGAAGAACAATGAGGAGGGGAGGGGGGATAAAGGAGACCAAAACAATTGGCAAGAAAAAACGCCAGCAGCTCAAACATCTGTTGAAATAGTGAATAAGACCCTGGTCATAAACTGCGGCATGGAGGAAGAGAGGTGTTCCGCTAGCCGAGGGGCCCCCATAGAGGTCGTGGTGGGAAGGAGGAGATGCGGGAAAAGGAGACCTCAAATTCGGCCTAATTCGGACCGCTTATCCATATTAACAACCCCCAACCGGTCTCCTAAGGTAAATTGGTGTAACCGGGTGAGCGGGCCCTCTGGCTTGAAGGTGGTGTTGTTGAACGCCAGATCTGTCAACGGAAAAACGACCTGGATCCAGGACTTAATCCTGGAAGAGCGGGCAGATCTGGCGTGCATTACGGAGACCTGGTTGGATGAAGCGGGGGGCGTAAACCTCTCCCAGCTTTGTCCTCCAGGTTTCTCCGTGCAACACCAACCAAGAGCCGGAGGACGGGGAGGCGGGGTCGCAGTGGTCTATAGAAATTCCATCCGTCTGACCAGGAGTCCCATCCCGCAGACCACAAATTTCGAATGCGTCCACCTGAGGGTGGGTGACCGGGACAGAATAGGGATTCTTGTAGTGTACCGTCCACCTCGCTGCACTACAGTCTCCCTGCCTGAGCTAGCGGGGGTGGTCTTGAGCCTGGTGGTGGAGTCCCAACGGCTTCTTGTGCTGGGGGACTTCAACATCCATGCCGAGGCGACCCTCACAGGAGTGGCTCAGGACTTCATGTCTGCCATGGCAACCATGGGGCTGTCCCAGCAAATAACTGGCCCCACCCACTGTGCTGGACACACATTGGACTTGGTTTTCTGCCAGGGATGGGAGCAGGGTGGCGGTGTGGAGGAGTTGTCTATCTCTCCGTTGCCATGGACCGACCACTTCCTGATCAGATTCAGGCTCACTGCGCCCCCTAACCTCCGCAAGGGTGGAGGACCCATTAAGATGGTCCGCCCCAGGAGGCTTATGGATCCGAACGGATTCCTGACGGCTCTTGGGGATTTTCCCGCCACCTCGGTAGGTGACCATGTCGAAGCCTTGGTCGCTCTCTGGAATGGGGAGATGACCAGGGCAGTTGACAGGATCGCTCCGGAACGTCCCCTCTCAAGTAACCGAGCTAAACCAGCTCCTTGGTTCACTGAGGAGCTGGCAGCGATGAAGCGAAGGAAGAGGGAACTAGAGAGCGTGTGGCGCTCGGACCCAAGCGAGCCAAATCGAGCACGGTTTGTGTCCTTTTTAAGGGCATATGCCGCGGCAATAAAAGCCGCAAAGAAAACTTTCTTTGCGGCTACTATTGCGTCTGCAAAAAACCGTCCGGCAGAGTTGTTTCGGATTGTCAGAGGTCTTTTAACTCCCCCTATTTTAGGTGGGAGCCCTGACAACTTGGCAACGCGCTGTGAAGCATTTGCTCGGTTCTTTGCAGACAAAGTCGCTTTGATCCGCTCTGGGCTGGACGCCACATTAAATGCAGTCTCTGTGGATGTGACACAAGCACCTGCTTGTCCTATTTTGATGGATTCTTTTCAGTTTGTGAAACCCGAGGATGTGGACAAGATACTTGGAGGAATGAGGCCTACCACGTCCATCCTAGACCCCTGCCCATCCTGGCTTCTGAAAGAGGCCAGAGGGGGATTGGCTGAGTGGGTAACGGTGGTGGTTAATGCCTCCCTTCGGGAAGGCACGATTCCAGCGAGCCTAAAACAGGCTATTATAAAGCCGCTGTTGAAGAAACCATCACTGGACCCCACTAAATTTGACAACTTTCGGCCTGTTTCCAATCTTCCCTTTTTGGGCAAAGTCATGGAAAGCGTGGTGGCCTCACAACTCCAGGTATTCTTGAGAGACACGGATTATCTGGATCCGGCACAGTCTGGCTTCAGACCGGGACATGGTACCAAGACGGTCTTGGTCGCCTTAGTGGATGATCTCCGCCGGGAGCTAGACAGGGGGAGTGTGTCCCTGTTGGTGCTTCTGGATCTCTCAGCGGCCTTCGATACCGTCGACCACGGTATCCTTCTGGGACGCCTTGCAGAGATGGGCCTTGGGGGCACCGCTTTGCGGTGGCTCCAGTCATTTCTGGAGGGTCGTACCCAGAAGGTGTTATTGGGGGACTCCTGTTCAACACCACAGCCTTTGACCTGTGGTGTTCCTCAGGGCTCCATACTGTCCCCCATGCTGTTTAACATCTACATGAAGCCGCTGGGTGAGATCATCCGGAGTTTCGGGGTGCGGTGTCACCTGTACGCAGATGACGTCCAACTCTGTCACTCCTTCCCACCTGCTACTAAGGAGGCTGTCGAAGTCCTGAACCGGTGCCTGGCCGCTGTGACGGTCTGGATGAGGGCGAACAAACTGAAATTAAATCCAGACAAGACAGAGGTACTCCTGGTCAGTCGCAAGGCCGAACAGGGTATAGGGTTACAGCCTGTGCTGGACGGGGTCGCACTCCCCTTGAAGGCGCAGGTTCGCAGCTTGGGTGTGACCCTGGACTCATCGTTGAGCCTGGACCCCCAGGTTTCAGCGGTGACCAGGGGAGCATTTGCACAGCTTCGGCTCGTGCGCCAGCTGCGCCCGTATCTTGGGAAGTCTGACTTGGCCACGGTGGTACACGCCTTGGTCACATCCCGCCTCGACTACTGCAACGCTCTCTACGTGGGGCTGCCCTTGAAGACGGCCCGGAAGCTCCAGCTAGTCCAGCGCGCGGCAGCCATGTTGTTAACCGGAGCGGGACGCAGGGAGCGTACAACGCCCTTGCTGTCCCAGCTCCACTGGCTGCCGATCAGCTACCGGGCCCAATTTAAGGTGCTGGTGCTAACCTACAAAGCCCTAAACGGTTCCGGCCCAAAATACCTCGAGTACCGCATCTCGGCCTACGAGCCCACGAGGACCTTGAGATCGTCCGGGGAGGCCCTTCTCTCGGTCCCGCCTGCCTCACAGGCACGCCTGGCGGGGACTAGAGAACGGGCCTTCTCGGTGGTGGCCCCCCGGCTGTGGAACTCCCTCCCTGCTGCAATCAGACAGGCGCCTTCCCTCATGGCCTTCCGTAGGGGCCTGAAGACCTGGCTCTTCGAAAAGGCCTTCAATTAAGTGCTTTGTTTTCTTGGAATGACCACCGGAATGGACTATGACTACGAGATTGATTATGATTCAAACATGACGAAGCGGATTTTTAGCTTAATTAGCTGTATGTTAGTAAGATGTATGTTATAGTCCTAATCTTTTGTAATTGTTGTCTTTATGTTCTATGTTCTGTACACCGCCACGAGTCACCTTCGGGCTGAGAGTGGCGGTCAACAAATGCAAATAATAAATAAATAAATAATAATTAATTACCAAAGAGGAGGAGGAAGAGCTTGAGGGAGGGGGGGGAAAGAGGGTGTGGCCCTCATGGGCTGAGGGCCTGGAAGTCCCACCCCTGGAAAGCCCCAGCCAGAAGGTCGCACCCCTGCTTCGCAAGCCCACCATCACTGGATATCCCTTATTTTGAAGGCAGCCACCTGGCAACCCTACCTAGGAAGTGTATATTTTAGGCAGAAAAAAATATTGTTTGGAAAGAAGAAGTGTATGCGTTCTGCACACAATAATCCCCCAAAATGCTTTCTGAACATCCATTCAAGTAGGAAAAAATAATTAAGGGATTATTCCTTCCTGGAAAAGTGGGAGATATTAAGATTTATACCCTTACCTTGTGCATTCCTACCACCACTTACACTGGTGCAGTCCCACTGGCTAACAGAATCTTGGCCAATATGTTTTGCTTTGTTTCATTTAAGAAATCTTGGAAATCAAAGTATTTTGAGCTTTTCCGTGGTTTGCAGTGCTCCTTGTTGCCTTGGAACTATTAACACAATAAATATGTTGGATACATTTGCCAGATAGGAAATAATTGTATCCCCCAGCTACCTGTCTAACATATCTCGCTGAGACTGATAAAAATCATTCTTACAATCCATTTATCTCTGAGCATATGTTTGATTAAAGAATAACGGTGGTTTTCCAACTTTCTGCCTCCAGGGAAATCTCTCTGCATAGTCTTATCTGCAGAGGAACCCTTGCATTTCAGTCACAGGACTCCTGTGCTGTCCATTGCAAAGGATTCTGTGCCATATATTTTGTTGTTCAGTTCATAGAGAGCACTGGCTGTATCCATTGGGACTTACTATTAGGGATGATGAAGAAATTCATTATGCCTGCAATTTTAAGTAAAATAATCTAATTAACACTTCCCAAATGAATAAGTAGAATGGAAAGAAAAGGGCGGGGAGAGATAAATTTGTTGAGTTTGGGATTTTGTTGTTGTTCATTTCTGAGTTTTTGTGACCTCATGGACCAGTCCATGCCAGAGCTCCCTGTCGGCCATCACCACCCCCAGCTCCTTCAAAGTCAATCCAGTCACTTCAAGGATGCCATCCACTCACCTTGCCCTTGGTCGGCCCCTCTTCCTTTTTCCTTCCTTTTTCCCCAGCATAATTGTCTTCTCTAAGCTTTCCTTTCTTCTCATGATGTGGCCAAAGTACTTCATCTTTGCCTCTACTATCCTTCCCTCCAATGAGCAGTCGGGCTTTATTTCCTGAAGTATGGACTGGTTGGATCTTCTCTCGCAGTCCAAGGCACTCTCAGAACTTTCCTCCAGCACCACAGTTCAAAAGCATCTATCTTCCTTCGCTCAGCCTTCCCTATGGCCCAGCCCTCACATCCGTAGGTGACTATTGGGAATACCATTGCTTTAGCTATTTGGGATTTTAAAAGGTACATAATCGGACTGAAATGAGAACCCAAACCAACAAATACACTTTTCCAAGCAGGTGACATTACTCCAACTTTTTGCATCTCAAGATGCAAAAAAAAAAAAAAAAAAAAATTGAATACTTTAAAGACAGTCACATTCAAAACTCTGTATATCATTGACATACTCTGTAATATATTAGGAAAAGTTACTGATGAAACTAAAGGTAATTTTCATGCAGAGGAGAAAGTCTAACATTCCCCCCAAAAATTTGTGGAATCTGTCAACAACAACTTACTTTCTTCGAAAATATTTTCTTCGCCATTTTTCCAGGCTGTAAATACAGGTCACCTTTCAGCAGAAATAATTTTATCCCTCCCTTCATGACTCTCCACCTACTGTTACATGCATTTCTCTGTTCTTGACTCTCCACAGTCAACTTCTGGACAGAATTCACTTAGCTAAACTGCAAGCATGTCATTATGGTTTCCATCTGTTCCTTTGCCTTCTCTTACCTTTTCCTCTGTTTTATTCTTAACTAAATATGTGTATGCCTCTATGTGTATGTGTGTATGTGTTCACACTTAGTAAGTGAAACAAAAGAATTACATCTTTGGAATTCCAGCCAAAAGCAATTCCCTGCCAAGCGGTACTGGACAACTGCTGTGGAGACCGTTCCTTTAGCCTGGAGTGCAATGCATCATTTTGAGAAGCCTGGTCTCACCTTGCAGGATATTTGACATAGAAGAGTGGTGCAACAAGTAAGGAGATGTTAGAATTGGGCTGTGTTAGTTTTCTGCTAACTTGCGTTATTGATTAGTCAAAGAATGCTGTAGGTCCCTGGGCCTCAGACCTCTGAGCCCTTTTACTTTATTTTGAAAAGCTATCCATACAGTCCACCTTTCAATCAAATGATTCTCAAGGTGACTCTTGCGCTACAGATTAAAATAATATAACCCAAACCTACAATTTGCACTTCATACATGCCTTCCCATGCCAATACACAGCTTACTGGTCCAAAAGCATACAGAAGAAATACGAGACCAGGGCAGAGATGGAAAGATATTTTTAAAATATTGAAAAATGGTTGAAAAAAATGGATTTCTTGACTGTTGGGAAACACTGATGAAGAGAATTTTGGACTGATGAAACTCTGTAATTTGAGGTGACACCTTCACAAAATATGCATAGAGTGTAAAAAGCAGAATAAATTGGGAAATGCTCTTTTTCATTTGAAAATTGTACAGAATAAACCTCAGATTACAAATAGGATTCAAAAACTACTCAGTTTTTGATTATTTTCTTGCAAGAGGAAGAAAATTGCTATTTTTTTTCATAGATTCACCCCCCCTCCTCCCCTCTATATATTATCTCCCTCTCTCTCTCCCCCAGAAAACTCAAGTTACCAAGTGAGTTTCCAAGGATATATGTACTTCTCCCCCCCCCCTTTATATACAGGCGGGGGGGGGGGGATTTACACTGTATGTCCTACAAAACTCACTTGGCCACATCACCTTTATTCCTTCATTTCAGTTTATTTTGTCAGTTCCCAGAAAAAAATGTATGCCACTTTAAACATACCTGGGGAACCTAGTAAAATCCCCACCCCTCAATGTTTTCCTGCATGGGCTGGGATTTGGAGGAGAAAAGGAAAGGGGAAAGGAAGAGAGATAAGGAAAGAGGAGAAGGGAAGGGAGAAAAACAGCAGGAATAACAGACAGGCAAGAACAGTGCATGATCCAGCCAAGTGTATGGTTTTCCTTTCTACTTCTTCTTGGAGAAATGGAGATGCAGGGCTGCAGCTCCAGATGAAAGTGACTTTGGGCAAAGTCTGGACGTGGAAAAATGCTCTCTGACCAGGCCTTCTTTTCTGTCCCCAGTTCAGTTCCCTCTCCCCTCCTCCTCCCCAGGGTCGCCTTGTTGAAGGGGAAGATCCTCCCGGTTGTTGGCTGAATTTGGGGGTGGGGAGAATGTGGGGATGGAGAGGGAAATTTATTTATTTATTTATTTATTTATTTAAAAGTTTTGTATACCGACCTTCTCACCTCTCTTGAGGGACTCAGACCGGTTTCCAACCATAATATCACATACAATCAATAAAACATCATAATTCATATTACAGTAAAACATTAAAACAGCAATTACATTTAATAACTACAATGGTCAGTCGTCACACTAAAATCGTTGCTCATTGTGAAGTCTCAGCCTGTTTATTTCCCTGTTGGACTGTTCCATTTTGCCAGGTTTAGGGGAGAAGCTTAGGCTCCCCCTAGAGGCCGGGCTCAGTTGGTGCAGCCCATTCTGACTCAGAGCCAGAATGGGCTGGTGATAGAACTTCTTATGGCATTCTTTGTTGGTCATAGCTTGAAGTTAGTTAGCCAGATAGTGTCTGGTCTGGCCTAGCAATTTGAACAGGCCATCCTTATCACATATTTGCCATAGAATAGTTATATTTGCCTTATAGATAGAGAGTTCATTGATAACACATGTTTCATAGAATAGTTATATTTGCCAAAGTTTATAGATTTTAGATTAGAATATATTTACCTCATAGAAATTATAATTTGTTACCTCAGAGTTTTTATTTCACTGTTCTTACACCATCATAATCAAACTGTACTTTTATACCTTGATTATTCAGTAAACAATTGTTGAATTTAATCTTGTTTGTAGAGTTTTATTTTGAGGTATTAAAGTAATTTAGGGCATACCAATGGTCACTGGGAAAATAGCCAGACACATTTAGTTTCTCATTAGATCTTCCTGGTGTGCCATCATACTCATCATCCACCATCCATATCTCAGGGTGTATGATTTTCCTTTCTACTTCTTCTTGGAGAAATGGAGATGTCACCCTAATTGTTTTAATTGTATTTTAATATTTGTTATGGCATCAAATCGCTGCCAACTGTGAACCACCTTGAGTCGCCTCTGGCTGAGAAAGACGGTAAACAAATGCGGTAAATAAATAAAACAAAATACATGGTGATTCGTATATGATAGAACCTAGTAACAGTAAAGGCAGTCCCCATATATGGCTGAGAGCTTCGTGACCATTCAACAGCCATCATGGCCAAGAAAAAGGTTGCTGTGTCTAGGCACTGCTGGATTTTCAGAGACCTGCTTGCAAATAGAAGTATTAACCTGGTACAATAAAACTTATCTTTATCTGAAAGCAAAAGGAGAACAGGGAGGAGACTAACCTGTCTTGAAGCAGTTACTGATAAGGCTGTGTTGTATGAAGCTCTGACAATTTTACTACTGACCACAGCCACCCCCATGTGAACATTAAACTCAGATATGCTCATATGTAAAGACCATGTCCTTTATGTAGACAGGAATCAACCTGTATATTGATTTCAGATAATAATTATCACCTTGAATTGTGCCCAGAAATGAGACAGGGAAGCACTTCCAAAAGGCAGCCTCATGCCCAGGTAGCAGCAGTGGAGGAGGAAGAGGAGGAAGAGAAGGAGTTGCCCTCTTTGTCACTGGGGGCAGAGGTCCAGAAGAAGGGGAGTGTGCTGGCATGGAGCAGCTGAGTCCCATGGCAGTGAAGGCCAAGGTCAGGAAGAGGCTCTGCCTCGGGCTGGTACTGATGAGCACAATTTCCTGGACACTGCCAAAGAGGATATAATCAAGACACATGCCATCATAGACAGGTCTGATACTACCTAGTAAGGGCAATGCAAGCGCACCAGTTTTAACTGTGTAAAGGTAATCCTGACTGTTGCTGAAATCCTGCCATCCAGATTAAGGGCTGAGCCCAGCAATACACCTAAGCAGCAAGCCTGAGATTTTAGGAAGAGCCTAACTCCATCCTGCACAGGAGTTACCCTTCAGCAGGCATGTAGCCGGGGGGGAGGGGGGGGGGCTTGAGGGGCTTCAGCCCCCCCCCGAAGTTCTCATGGTGGTTCGTGAAAAGGCCTTACTGGTGCATTATTTAAACTGTTATGTTTATTCATATCATGATCTGATCACCATACTCAATATATCCCATATGCATGGGGGTATTGGGGTAATGATACAAAAGGTTGGCTAGGCTAGACCCTCTTTCACACAGACTCAGCCCCCCCCCCCCGAAACTCAGCCCCCCTGAACCCCCCTGAAAAAAAATCAGCCCCCTCCCCCCCCCCCCCCCGAAACGAAATCCTGGCTACGGGCCTGCCCTTCCGAGATGTACATTTTGACTAAGTGAGAAGCCCTGTCACTGCAAATTTTCAGCTGCTTTTTAGATCCCTGGTTTTTTTTCCCTTCTCTTTCCTTCTCTCTCTTCCTCAGTTATTTCAGTTGTTGCAAATTGAGTTCAAATTGCAAAAACAGTTTGTATTCAACTGGAAATAAAATCATGCTCTTACCAGTAGTTTTCGTAAGACTGTTAATGATGCAAACTGTACATTTTGAAATAAACTACTAGACCTCTGAATAAAAATATGGGTGGCCAGCTGAAGCCTTAGGAAGTCAAGACATGTTTCTTGGGGGAAGGTGGTGGTGGAAAGGACTCCACATAAAACAGAGATAAACAGCTAACCTTTCTTCCCCAGTCACATTTTCAAGACCTTGTGAGGAATATATGCACACACAAAAAGAAGGGCAGGGGAAGGAGGGAGAGAGGGGAAAGAGAGAGAAAGAGATGAGGGAACTGAAGAAGATAAATGAGAAATTGTATGAAGTTCCACAGCAGTTATACAGAATATAATACTGAGGAAAATATAGCACATAAAGCCTGAACCAAGAGTGTTTCATATTGTTTCTTATCTTTTCCAACCTCAAACATGCTCAACTATCCACTTCTGTCTGCTCCAGGTATAGCTGTGTAGTTAATTAAAAAGAAGGGGGAAATGCCTTGTCTAATTGCTTTAGGGGAAGGAAATAAACCATTCTTACTTCTGCTAGAAAATTATACCAGATGTCTATGGCAATAAAGAGACAATTATACTCAGGATAACGTGAGGGTTTTCAGTGGGAAATCCTGACAAACCTGGGTGTTTACTTAACAAAGGTAAATACACTAAATAAATAACAAGCTGGATTTAGATTATGCATCACCACATGTGAAATTACAGAGCTTCCCAGCTCATAATTCATAGCTATCCAGCATGGAACAATTGGAAGTTAAAGTTTCTTGTTTAGCCTGCACAGAACAAAGAGGGAAAGGATGCCTTAAGGGCACCATTTTGAAATAAGATACAAGATACCACTGCACTGGCTTCATGCAACCTCCAAAATATGTCTTTACAATGTCCAGAAAAGAAAGCAAAGAGAAAGGTGTGCATCGTCTGGTACGCTATTGTTGCACTAATGGGAGGACTGGAACTTAGCTATGGACCATATTCAAGAAATCTCCAAATGCTGAGGTTCATTTATTTATTTCGTATCAAAAGGCAAAATGTCAGGCCCAACATGGCCATACAGCCCAAAAAACCAACATCAACCCAGTGATTCCAGCCAATTCTGGGCACCACAATTCAAGAGAGATATTGACAAGCTGGAATGTGTCCAGAAGAGAGCGACTAAAATGATAAAAGATCTGGAGAACAAGCCCTATTAGGAGCGGCTTAAGGAGTTGGGCATGTTTAGCCTGAAGAAGAGAAGGCTGAGAGGAGAGATGATAGCCATGTATAAATATGTGAGAGGAAGTCACAGGGAGGAGAGAACAAGCTTGTTTTCTGCTTCCCTGAAAACTGGGACACGGAACAATGGCTTCAAACTACAAGAGAGGAGATTTCATCTGAACATGAGGAAGAACTTCCTGACTGTGAGAGCTGTTCAGCAGTGGAACTCTCTGCCCTGGAGTGTGGTGGAGGCTCCTTCTTTGGAAGCTTTTAAACAGAGGCTGGATGGCCATCTGTCAGGGGTGATTTGAATGCAATATTCCTGCTTCTTGGCAGGGGGTTGGACTGGATGGCTCATGAGGTCTCTTCCAACTCTTTGATTCTATGATTCTATGAAAGCCTTCAACAATGCATATGGTTGTTTTATTCAGAAAACAGCATTTTCTGCACAGGAAATGTTTCCTTGCATAAATGTTGTTTTCTGTGAAGAAAAATACTATTTTCTTTATGAAACAGACAGATGCCTAACTACAAAGATTCTGGTGACCTCAGGAGTCTCATAGAAACATATTTTACAACAATTTTTCAAATAGTTTGGAATATTCCCCCATTCCTTAACTTCCGTGTCTGGATTCGATGTTAATAGAGTGGCGAATCTGCTATGCGTTTTAATCAGAACTTTAATTGAGCTTTCCAAGGTGTTGAATTTTATCAGTTTCTGAGCCTTATGCTGTTCCTTTAATTGCCCACTAACATGGCTGGTATCATTTGTTACTGGAATAGACCACCATGTGTTCCTCGCCTTCAGAAAGTACTATTTTTTCCATGGGCACTTCTGCTAAGACTGAAGTAACACCTATAAAAGTGGTGCAAAGAATCTTTTCTTTCTCCTTCCCTCCTTCTGCTAAGTATCATTTGCCTATGTACTACCTCATTCCAGTCTTTGAAAAACAATCTCAATACCATTCATGGATGGTATTTTTATGTACGAATGACATGAACTATTTACCCTCCGGGTAAATGGACAGAATATGAAACAATCTATTTAACAAACCATCCCTGAATTATTAAATAATAGCTGAATTATTATTCTAATAGCTGGATTCAGCTAAATTATTTAAAAAATAGACTCCAGATGAATAGCCACTCTCCAGTTCTTTGGCTAGAATCCCTTGGATCAAGTAGGTATTTTTAATCTAAAGATGAACATCAAAAAGGAGAAAGGCTCTTTCTCTGGAACTTAAAAGCTTCCCTTCCTTAATAAAATATTCAGGCTGTTGAGTGTTTTGTTCAGTTGACAATTTAATCCTTCATATAGTACAAGAGGCTCTGGTATTTCTCAAAAACAAACAAACCAATACCATTGCTAAATATACTGTGGCATAGATTGGGATTGGAAAAATGAGCCAGTGGGCTGCATGTGCCCTCCAGAACTAGCTTGAGACCTTTAAATGCCTCGATCTCCCATTTAAAAAAAGAAACCTTTTTATAATTCAAAAGAGTGAGGTAACAATTCACAATAGTTGCAACTTCCAAGAATGGAGTATACAAAATAGGGAACATATACATACCTTTAAATTTAGTACTTTCACCATGAGGCTCTCCTCCCTTACTCTGAGCACTAGAAAAGGACCAGTCCTGAGAAGTGGCAAGCCTATTTCTGAACCTGGTGAGGTCTTGGGCTGGTGAGGTCTTGTGATATATAGAAATCGAGTTAAGCCGGTATTGATGTGATTTTTGAGCAGACCCATGCATCATGGAGAAATCTGCATCGTTTGACATTTAGTTGGGCGTCCAGCCTAGCGAGGAAGGAACAGGGAGCAGCTATACAGTGTTCCCTCACTGCTCCCTGCGAAACAGTGAGTCCGCAGTAAGCGAACTTCAAAGTAGTGAGGTAACACTTTAACTTCTGATGGTGCCATGGATTTTACAGGGTTTTCTTAGGTAAGGAAAACTCTCACATGTGATTTTGCGAGTTCCTTCCTCTGAAATATAGCCTACAAGAACTAGTATTCCTAGGTAATCTCCCAAGTACTAATTAGGGCTGACCCTGCTTAGTTTCCAAGATAATATACAGAACAGAAATAAGCAAAATATTGTCTAAAAAGCAGCATGTGGCACCTGGACACCAATTTTGTGGCATCCGAAGTACTGCACCAGTCCCCTGAGGACCTCATCTTTGCAAAAAAAAAAAAAAAAGCTTCTATTTTTCAAGCAGCATTTACTCCCAAACCATGTAGAACTCCCCTCAATTGAGTGAAGCTGCACAAAATTACTCTTGCTTCACCCCCATAAGTATCTCAGATCCCCATATTATCCCCAAATGCCTCTATTTTACTCTGGAGTTCCTCCCAAAATGGCAGTTTGAAGAACCATGATACCACTTCCTGCCATTTTGAGACATATTGTAATTGAAAATGGAGGCATTTGAACTTGTTGAGGAGGTGCAGCCTATGAGGTGCCTGGGTAAAACTGGTCCCAGTCCTGCACATAGTTGTTCACCACTGATATGAAGCAATATCCCTGCGCCAACATTTGTACAGAGTTTGTGTCCTGAAATAGTCAACTCCTCTGACATGCTTCTTTTCAGCAAGTTTTTTCCCCCTTATACTGTTGGAAATAGCAATCTTCCAAGCCTCCACTAACTGTCTGTAAGTGTGTATAATTATTAACCTATACTGTGTGCACATTTGGTTTGTCAGATTGACTGTCCCTCTTTGGTGTGGGAGGGGCTTCACACAGGACTCCATTTTTGTTATATAGCATGCTTTTTGACCTCAATGGAGGTGGATGCAGTTTGTCTCTTTTCAGACTTCAGTGAGTACAGTTATACAGTGTGGACTATATCTATATGCTTAAAGACATTGGTCTATGAAATAGTATGCTGAATATATACAAGGAGTTTGTTAGTAAACCTGAGATGTTATTTTAAAGAAGACTACTTTGTTTTGTCTCTTGAGTGCATATTTTAACCTAAGAGGTTTCAAGGGTGAGTATGTTTTGTGCAACTGCAATTCAACTTCAAAGTAACAACCATCCTCTGCTAACCAAGTAGTGGCATGTCTTTATCCTTGGCAGTTTAAAGACATGGTTCCTCAGTTTAACAGCTGAGTTATCTGTGTGCCATTACATGAATGCTTATGAATATCACTTGTCCAAAGAGCTGACTTCTAAGGTCATATTTTTCTTGACTAGTGGTTTTCAAAAGGTGGTCTCTATATTCAAGGAGATTCACATTTGCCAAATGGATGTGATATCATTTTTTCCTTTCCAATAAGTTATGGTGCAGTTATTTCCAATAGGTTATGGAATTTCCATTATATACCCACTATATTTAATTTTTTTTCAACCCCCCCCCCCCTCCCCAAAAAAAAGGTGGTCTGCTTCTCTCATTTTATTTGGAGGCTTCTGGCATCCACTTGCTTGGCTTATAAATAAATGTAATACTTCTCAGGGTTATCAGGCCAGCTGGTATAAATGCAGAGGCAGTGCCATATTGAAATCCCCACAGACTGATGAAACTCACCGGGTGATCTGAGGCCAGTCTTTCCCCTAAGTCTGATGGCTCTCAGAGAGGTATTGTCAGGATAAAACAAGGAGGAAGAGGAGGAAGATCATTTAGGCTGACCTGAGCTCAGTGACAGAATACAAAGGTACAAATGTAGCTTAAGAAATCATTAAAAATGTATAGAAGAGATGAAACTGCACACGCATCCTCTTGATTTCTCACTAGTTTTGCTTCATGCTCCCATTTCTATCCAAGAATAGAAGTGCTTTGGAAAGCAACTAGTGCATCTTCAGATCAGCCGAGGAATGTGCTACACGAGGAAAATCATCCATGCTTCTGTTAGCCGCAGGGAGGACTCATACTACAGAAATGGTACAAAGGAGCTTTGATACATTAGAGGAATGGGGCCAATAAATAAAGGATCACAAAAGCGCCTCATCAGATGCTCCCCTTAATAATGGTCTTCTTCGCTTCATATTGTTCTTCTGTATGATGCTCGGCAGCTATGAATATGTGTATGCAGCCTTACCCCCAGTGAATACTCCACTCATCTCAGCAGCAGAGCATACATTTTAGTTCACCCAGAATTGTTGCGGAAAGTTGGATAAATGCAAATGCAGCATGTGAGTTTTAAAAGTACCACTTGGAAACATCACCTTTTTCAAAAGCTTATAGTCCATTTTTCTGTGAATGGTTTGTACATTTAGGGGAAATAGAGCTGTACCTAACATCAGGCAGAGAGTGGCATTCATCTCAGAGGCAGTTGCAAGATGCTGGAAGAGGGAGCTTTGTACTGACAGGCCTACATTTCACCTTCCTGAACTAGCACATTGCCTTCAGCGATAAGAGAAGACGTTGTCCCATCTCCTATATGAAATAAAGATTCAGTTCCACCCTTATCCCAGGGCCCTTCCAGACAGACCCTATATCCCAGGATCTGATCCCAGGTTTTCTGTTCATCCCAGATTCATGTAATCCAGTTTAAAGCAGAAAACATGGGGTCAGATCCTTGGATATAGTGCCTGTCTGGAAGGGCCCCAAGTTGGCTTCTGTAAATGAAAATGTTCTTACATAGATCCCTGAGAGTGAACAACAAGGTAATCTGACTGAAGCACCTTTCTCTAGAGCAGTGGTTCTCAACCTGGGGTCCCCAGATGTTTTTGGCCTTCAACTCCCAGAAATCCTAACAGCTGGTAAACTGGCCGGGATTTCTGGGAGTTGTAGGCCAAAAACATCTGGGGACCCCAGATTGAGAACCACTGCTCTAGAGCCAGGATGCAACTGAGCAACTGAGCCATTAAATGGACACAGCTTACACAAGACATGCCACTGCTTTCTTCTATTCTGACTGGACCAACAGGCAGGGCTCACAGGGAAACCCCATGCGAACACACAACAGCCTCTCTACACACAACGTGATCCCAGATTCAGCAGAAGGTAGCCGCAACTAGCAGGCACGTGGTCCAGCTTGGTAAAAAAAAAAAAACCATGGCAGCAGAGCCCTTGCCATTATGGGCATCTCAAGAAGCCAAAGGCAAATGGCCAAAACAAATCTGTACATAAATCTACTGAAAAGAGACTGCTTCTGCTGGAAACCTGCCCCCAACAGTTGCTGAGCCAGGCCAGACAAACTGTTGGTTTTGACAGGTTGACCAGGATGGAAGTGGTGGTGATAGATCCAATTAGAGACCTCCTTGTCTCCTCCACTACCACTTTCAAGGGAAAGCATGCATTGACAATACTTGCCACCCAGACACCTCTTTCACCCCCAATAACAAACCATCCTGACCTAGATTGTACATAGCAACAAACTAGATTTCCCTAGAAACTGTGGAGCAAGAAGCATGTTTAGCTATATCAAATTAAAGCCCAAAAGAAGCATTTTCACTGCTAAAGTGATCATATGTTGTGTGCCATGATCAAGGAAGCTAGAAGATAAGTACAATATTATTCTTAGTATAGTCTGAATGTTAGGTACCTGCATGTTTGGTGTGAGGTACCCACTAAAATATGCTATTGTAAGTACTCATCGAGTAAGAGTCAACTGAGCACAAACATTTCCAGAGTCATAAATGCAAAGCCTATCTAGTGCATTATCTCAGCTTCTAGTACCTAACATGCTATGTGCAGTTATTTAAATGGTGGCATGAAAAGTGATCAACTCATTTAATTCTGTTTTGCTAAGTACTTAATTATACACACACACACACACACACGAGGTCGAGCCCAAAAATAATACAACAAAATAACATACAAAGCAATAGAAAATTAAACACAACAAATACATAATACAACAAAATAAAATAGACAATGCAAAATAACATAATAAAATCCATCACAAAGGGTGGGCCAAATGTGCAAGATAAAATGCTAAAGACAGATCAAAACCAATGTAACCAGTGGAAAATATGAGAAATATGGAGGCACTTATGAATCTGCTGATTAACTGGCCCAATATCAGTACTCATCTTGACTGTCTACCTTACTTATTTAGTTTCTCCTTTCAAATGAAATAAGATAAAGACAGGGAAAATGAGCTACATTTCGTATGGATGGTTGGGAGCCATCAAAATATCCTTCCATATTGAAATGTAAGAGCTGGGGATTTCTATCAAGGTGTAGGATTGGGAATTAACTAGGAAATATGCAATCTTGTCTTAATTATTTTACCCCGCAGATGTAATCCCTTTTATGATGTGATCTAATATAGAGTTAGTTTAACCCATGCACCCTACCACTTTAATTGTTTTATTAAAACCTATTTGCTTCTCTTATCTCCTATTAGGTAACCCAACTTAAAAACAATAATATATACAATCCTAAATTGTCCAATCTCCCATGATACTGCAAAAATGCAAAAAAATATAACTTCTGTGGTTTTCAGACAGCAATTTCATAGAGCATTTGACAGGAGTCATATGCCCAAATCCCACGCAAAGCAGAAAAATGGAAGGTTAGTTCCTGCTGCCTTTTCAGCAAGCCAACTAAATATCATCCATATAGGTAAGATAATCCACAAAGAATTTCCCCATTTTAGAGAGAACAAAATAACTGTTAAGGCTTTGCTTAAAGGTAATACCTGTTGAGGAACAGATCAAGGTCCTGGCTAAAAATTATGATGGTTGGGATCAAAGAGGAGATGAAGTTGAAAGTGGAAAGGGAAAGAGCTTGAGGCTAGAAAGGTTGATGAAGCTGCTGCAAAATGATGTTATTCTTATGTGATTGAGAAGTATTTTGAAATGCTCACATGAGGCATTTATATACCAGCAGTACCAAAGGCAGCAAATGGTTTCCCTAATTTTGAAAGAAGGATGTATAGGGACATCTAGGTTTTTTCACCACAGGAGAGAGTCATGGTATGGAGAGAAAGGAGGGAAGATTTTTAAATCCTGACCTACCACTTCAGGGGCATTTCATATTTTGCCCCATTAAGCAATGAAGCTACCATGTATGGTGAACCCCTGGATTTTAGGTGAACCCCAAGAAGGCCGATAATAACCTTCTCAGTGAAATATGTTTTTGCTTATGCTGACTTCACATAGTCAAATTCTTCTTTACAGTCTCATGGACTGATTGGATATAACAATACAATCCAGCAAAGATTATGTTGACAGAAACATCCTTCTGTTCAGAGAACCCCCTTCTGCTAGATTATTCAAGAACAATTTGATGGTGGAACAACAGAAGATGTGACCAGCCAGTAGTCAAGTGATTGCACAGAGCTCCACGGCTGGTAGAGAGTAGCAGCAACAACACAGAGCATGAGGTGACATCTCAGTTGGGCCAATGCAGTCCTGGCATACCTGGACTATCTAAACACTGACCTCAGATTAAGCACACATGTGCTGGATTCAGGGCTGTTGACGCAGATATTCACCAGAGTAACCTTACCAGTGTAGATATGCCCTCAGTGCAGTGTTTCTCAACCTTCCTAATGCCACAACCCCTTAATACAGTTCCTTATGTTGTGGTGACCCCCAACCATAACATCATTTCTGTTGCTACTTCACAACTGTAATTGTGCTCCTATTATGAATCGTAATGTAAACATCCAATATGCAGGCTATATTTGCATTCACTGGACCAAACTGGGCACAATTATCCAATAATATAACCAAATTTGGATACTGGTGGGATTGTGGAGAGGCTTGATTTTGTCATTTGGGAGTTGTAGTTGCTAGGATTTATAGTTCACCTCCAATCAAAGAGCATTCCGAAATCCACCAATAACAGAATTGAACCAAATTTGGAACACAGACCTCCCATGACCAACAGAAATTTTGGGAAGGGTCTGCTGGGCATTGACCTTGAGTTTTGGAGTTGTAGTTCACCTACATCTAGAGAGCACTGTGCACTCAAACAATGATGGATCTGGACCAAACTTGGTACAAATACTCAATATGCCCAAATGTGAATACTGGTGGAGTTTGGGGAATATAAACCTTGACATTTGGGAGTTGTAGTTGTTGGGATTTATAGTTCACCTATAATCAGAGTATTCTGTTCTCCAACAAGGATTGAATTGGGCCAAACTTCCCACACAGAACTCCCATGACCAACAGAAAATACTACGTTTTCTGATGGTCTTTTGTGACCCCTCTCACACTCCCTCGTGACCCCTCAGCCCTGAGCCCATAGCCCCAATCTGACAGAAGATAGTAGGAAATTCTATTATTCTCACCTAGACCTTCTCCATAGAAGGTATATCCTGAATTGCCCATACAGAAGGATTGAGTGCCAATATGAAATGTATGTCCTATCCTCTTATTTCTTGTCAAATTTATTGCACCCACATATATGGTATGGGTATTAATACTAATTATAGGGTTTAAATATCCTGAAGTCACAGATCTAAAGAGCCTATGGGAGATTACCAATGGATATCAGGTGCTGTAGGCTATATTTCAGAGAAAAGGACTGGCAAAACAGAGGGGGTTTTATCATTATTTCTTGGCAGAGAAATCCCTATGAAATTCATGGGATTGCCATACATCAACGGGCAACTTCAAGGATCATATACATGTCCAGAAGGCACGCAAGCCAGCAATTATGTGAGCCATTTTATCTGCAAAATGAATGTTAAAAACATCACAGTGAGCTACTGAAGGTTCTAGCAAAGGGTTTGGAGGGGAGGGCAATGGGTTAATAGGGAAGGAAGGGAACAACAAATTGAGGAGAAGAGAATGGCTGGTAGCCGGCCCCTTGCCTGCGAGGCTTGCTTGGGGAGGGAAGAAGGGCAGAGCAGCACAAAAGGGCAACTGGGAGAAGTGTTATTCTCATGCCTGCCACTGCCCATTGAATTAAACTTTCTAGAGACCTTGGATTTTGGGATCCCAGAAAGTCCCTTTGGACTTTCAGAATCCCCTTATCAGCTAACAATTTCAAATAATTTGTAATAATAATTTCTAATAATAATATCTCTGCTTGGGGTTGCACACTACTTTTTTGTACTTTTTTGTACTTTTTTACTTGTGGGAGATAGAACTCTGCTTTTATCTGTTCAAAAATTATCTTTGTGAACAACCCAACACTACTTGCCTTGAGGCGTCCCTGTTTTGGGAGACACACTGTGCTTTTGAGAACTACAAATCTTCTTTTATCTGTTCGAAATTACCTTGGGGAAGCAGTTTTTCGTGTATTGTGCAATCGCCAATAACAAAGCAATTTGGAAATTTTGGAAAATTCAGAAAATTCCAACCTTTTTTTCTGGAAAATTTCAGAAATCATTTCCGAACCTAATTGCCAGTGCCCCCTACATCCAAAATGAGTTTTGAACCATTCCCCCCCCCCCCCCCCCCGTGATCAAACAAGCCTAGTGCCATCTATACCATGTCTTGTCACATAAAAGTTGAGTTTTCCGCCATCTGCACTTCAGTTGTTGTTTCATTTCCCTGAGTGTCTTTGTATACCAGGGAACCTTTTTTGTCATGGGTTGGAGAGGATATTTGGGAGTGATCACGTCAATAGTCCTGTTTGGTGAAGGCTTTCATGGCCAGGTTGTTCTGTGTTTCCTGGGCTGTCTGGCCATGTTCCATAAGCATTGTCTCCTGCCGTTTCACCTGCATCTGTGGCAGGCATCCTCAGAGGTTGTGAGGTCTGGTGGAAACTAGGAAAATGGGATTTATATATTTGTGGAATGTCTGGGGTGGGAGAAAGAACTTGACCTCAATGTGATGAGGTTGTAACTCAAAACACACACCTTGTCTCTTTATGGGCCCTTCCATCCAGCCATATAAGTCAAAATATCAAGGCAGATGATCCATAATATCTGCTTTGAACTGGATTATCTGAGTCCACACTGTCATATAATCCAGTTCAATGTGGATTTTATACAGCTGTGTGGAAAGGGCCTATGTTAACAGGAGAAGAACAGAAGAAGAAGAAAGTGGAGGACTGAGGGGCTTGCCATGTGCTCAGAAAAAGAGGCATGTCCCTGAGATGTATCAGTTTAACCAGCAAGGTGATAGGAGGAGAGAAGAGTGATAGTCAGACAGAGAGGCCAATGGGGAAAGGGCTTTTACCTGCCAACTAACACATCTGCCTATCTAAGTCCTTGATGAGGACGACAAGCTTGTGCAGGATGTGATTCAGCTCCAATGATTTCTGCCTAAGAATAATTCTATATTTTTTTAAAAAACGTCTTTGCCCGCTGATAGAAGGAAAGTAAAGAAAGTGTCAGCCTAGCCTCCCATACAAAGGTGTTCAAGAGGATGAAAGCAGCCACTGAGAAGACTTTATCTTGTGAACCTCACCAAGTGAACCTGTGATGGTAGTGGAACCAAAGGCGTTTATACACTCCATAAAAAATTCAGATTATCTGCTTTGAACTGGATTATATAGAAGGGACCTGAGATCAACTTCCCCTGTAGATCTTAATGTTATTACAGATTCATGTACAGAGACCCAGTTTTTCAAATAGTCTGGACCTGGGTTACATAGGGCTTTATAGGTCATGACTAGCACTCTGGATTGTGATGCTGTCTAATGCAAATTCTTGTTAAATTGTTATTTAAAGCATTGCGACAAAACTCACTCATACCTTCTTGAGTCCCTACCAAAATTAGCATGCCATTGGGGGGCAGTGTGGAGGAGGGGTGGATTTAAAATCCTCTTCCTAACCAGCTAGTTTTACATTCATGACTAAATTTTAGAAGCCTTCCAATCTTCAGCAGCTGCAGCAATTGATATGATCTGTGGAGCTTCTGTTCATCTGATTTAATACTTCAATTTAAGTGGAAACACATAGCCCCCCATATCCATCAATCTTCAGAAAAAGAAATGGGGCTTGAGCCATGTAAATAATATCTGGAATAACAGCTATATGCATTCTCAGATGGATTCAGTACAGTTTTGACACTCATTAATTGACTTCAAATTGGCTCTGACCAGCGGGAAATTCACAATGTAGAAAACCCTAAGAAGACCTCATACAGTTTTCTTTGGGTGACTTTTACCCTTTAAAGTTTGTTTTCCCCAAGAGCAGACTCAGCAAGCAACAGCTATGGGCAGAAAAAGACTTTACGCTTTATGTAAAGTCTTTACGCTTCTGTATCTTAGAGGGGAAAAAATAAAGTTGATTTTGATCAAGCGGTTATTTAAGATGTTTCCAGAGGCTTCTTTTGTGCATATTGCCTTTTGGTGGAGACAAATCCCTATCAATAAGTGCTATTTCTTTTCTCATTCTTTTTTTCCTTCCTTAAAAAGCATCTTTGTTCTGTGTTTTGCCCAGAGCAGAAAGATTCTATCTGCATATGAAAAAATAAAGACAGCTGAACAGAGGTGACATACCATGGTGCAGTAACGTCAGGCACAGTTGTGTTCAAAGGATTTATTATATTCAACCTTCTAGAGATCTGCAGGACCACAAGTTCCCCACAACTCACACTTTTTCTCCTTGTACTGAAAGTTAGCCCAATTACTGATGCCATTCATGAATTAAGGCAACAGCTGACCTGACTCCTGATCATTTTTGCACCAGTCTCAAGAACTCTGCCATTCATTTCTAGACAAGTGATTCCCTGCTCTTCCCTGTTTTGGACTCTGAAAGCTGAAATAGAAATATTTGGAGGATCAGAGTTTGGAGAATCACTGCTCTAGAAGTTCCATTTGTGTACTGGAACACATATGATGCTCTCTATCAGAGTATCTGTCTTGTCTATCCATTGCACCTTCTATATATTCCCCTTACCTTCTTCCATCCCTTTCTTTTGTTGTTGTAATTGAGTTGGTTGGGGTTCTTCATGGGGTGCACAGAGCACAACTGTTCCATGCACACTGCTCTCTTTCTTGCAGCCTCTGGTAGTTGCAAAGCCCCATCAGGCTAGAATATGAAGTGGGACAGAATGGAAGTTTAGGGGAGAAGTGAACTAGCAGTGGGGATTGACTTTCATCCTAATTCTCCACTATAATTTGTGTGAGAGGGGAAGATGAAGGAGTAGAAATGACTCACATCCCCAGATTCTGGTTTATTTTCCTCCCCATTTCTTTTCCACCATATCTTGGCAGCTCCCTGGGGGAGAATGGAAGACTAGAGAATAGGCCTTACATTTACTGAAAAAGAGACATATGCATATATGAGATTCCACTGAACATTAGAAAGAGCTTCCTAACTGTGAGAGCTGTTCAGCAGTAGAACTCTCTGCCCCGGAGTGTAGTGGAGGCTCTTTCTTTGGAGGCTTTTAAACAGAGGCTGGATGACCATCTTTTGGGGTGCTTTGAATGCAATTTTCCTGCTTCATGGCAGGGGGTTGAACTGGATGGCCCACAATGACTCTTCCAACTCTATGATTCTATGTGTAGAAGAAACAGGATCCCAGCCACTGTCTATTTATCTGCTTCTTCGGATTGCTGTTGTTTAATTTGTTCAGTCATTTCTGACTCTTTGTGACCTTATGGACCAGCCCACGCCAGAACTCCCTGTTGGCCGTCACCGTCCCCATTTCCTTCAGAGTCAAGCCAGTCACTTCTTAGGCTTCTTAGGCTTATTTAGCCTTATTTTTCTCTCTTTCCCTTCTTTCTTCAGACTTTGCTCAGTATGGGATGCCTAGTATAAGATAAGATGTTGGACAATATAAGGCCCTCAAGATGTAGCTGGCATGTAACTTCTACCAGTCAACAGTGGGATAATGGGAACTGAAATATAGCATCCTGGGCTAGATGAACTTTACCAATGTATTTTCTAGGGCTGGGCAGTTTCGTTTCGTAATTTCATAATTCGTTAAAAATTCGTTATTTTTTTGATAACGAAGCGATAACAAACCATTCAGGAGCAACTTAAAAACGAAACGAATTTTTAAATTCGTTTCGTAATTGTTTCGGATTCGTTTTGTATTTGTTTCCTTATCGTTTTGAAATCGTTTCGTTATTATTTCCACATGTCTGGGGCAAGTTTTATAGTTGTTGTTTGTTTAATCAGTGAAAAAAATTATAAATATCACACCAACAGTCAACAACAGAGGTAGAGGGAAGCTTCAGAAGTTCCCCCTGTCCCATTTGGAGGTTTTTTAGCGTATTGCGCGGTCGCGTCCGCCATTAACGAATCGATTCGTAATTGTTTCGTATTGTTTTGTAATTTATGAAATTTCGTAAATATCGAACTTTT